>NC_084622.1:9339772-9437272 GCF_033978795.1 Nerophis ophidion
AACATTTTGGACGGTCAGAAGTGACAAATATACATATCGTTTATTCAGCAACATAATTTTATAATGTTATAACTGCTTGAGGACTTAATGCGTCAACATTTTGGGCGGCATAGCTCGGTTGGTAGAGCGGCCGTGCCAGCAACTTGAGGGTTGCAGGTTCGATTCCCGCTTCCGCCATCCTAGTCACTGCCGTTGTGTCCTTGGGCAAGACACTTTACCCACCTGCTCCCAGTGCCACCCACACTGGTTTAAATCCAACTTAGATATTGGGTTTCACTATGTAAAGCGCTTTGAGTCACGAGAGAAAAGTGCTATATAAATATAATTCACTTCAAATTCACTTCTCATTTTGGACAGTCAAAAATTAAACATACTAGACATATTGTTTATTCAGCAACATAAGTTTATAAATTTAAAGCGGCTAGAGAATTGAATGTGTCAACATTTTGGACCGTCAGAAAAAAAAAAGAGAGAGATGTATAGTTTATTCAGCAACATCATTTTATAATTTTATAGTTGCTAGAGAATTTAATGTGTCAACATTTTGGATGATCAGAAATAAACAACTCCAGACATATAATTTATTCAGCAACATTATTTCATAATTTTATAGCTGCTAGAGGACTTCATGTGTTTTTGAACGGTCAGAAACATAGAAGAAGTACTAGACATATAGTTTATTCAGCAGGATAATTTCATAATTTTATAGCTGTTAGAGGACTTAACGTATTTTCGTACGATAAGAAATAAAAACAAAATACTAGATATATTTGTTTATTCAGCAACATCATTTTATAAATTTATAGCTGCTAGAGAATTTAATGTGTCAACATTTTGGACAGTCAGAAATAAAACATACTAGACATATCGTTTATTCAGCAACATTGTTTGATAATTTATAGCTACTAGACGATTTAATGTGTCAACATATTGGACGGTCAGAAATGACAAATATGACATATCGTTTATTCAGCAACATCATTTTATATTTTTATAACTGCTTGAGGACTTAATGCGTCAACATTTTGGACAGTCAGACATTTAACGTACTAGACATATCGTTTATTCAGCAACATCATTTTATAAATTTCAAGCGGCTATAGGATTTAATGTGTCAACATTTTGGACCGTCAGAAAAAAAAAGAGAGAGAGAGATATAGAGTGTATTCAGCAACATCATTTTTTAATTTAATAGCTGCTAGGAACTTAATGTGTCAACATTTTGGATGACCAGAAATAAACAACTCCAGACATATCATTTATTCAGCAACATTATTTCATAATTTTATAGCTGCCAGATGACTTCATGTGTTTTTGAACGGTCAGAAACATAGAAGAAGTACTAGACATATAGTTTATTCAGCATTTGTATAGCTGCTAGAAGACTTAATGTGTCAACATTTTGGATAGTCAGAAATAAAACATACTAGACATATCGTTTATTCAGCAACATTGTTTGATAATTTATAGCTACTAGACGATTTAATGTGGCAACATATTGAACGGTCAGAAATGACAAATATGACATATCGTTTTTTCAGCAACATAATTTTATATTTTTATAACTGCTTGAGGACTTAATGTGTCAACATGTTGGACGGTCAGAAATAAAACATGCTAGACATATTGTTTATTCAGCAACATAATTTTATACATTTTTAGCGGCTAGAAGATTTAATGTATCAACATTTTGGACCGTCAGAAAAACAAAACAAAAAAAAAGAGACATATAGTCTATTCAGCAACATCATTTTATAATTTTATAGCTGCTAGAGAACTTAAATGTGTCAACATTTTGGATGACCAGAAATAAACAACTCCAGACATATCATTTATTCAGCAACATTATTTCATAATTTTATAGCTGCTAGATGACTTCATGTGTTTTTGAACGGTCAGAAACATAGAAGAAGTACTAGACATATAGTTTATTCAGCAAGATAATTTTATAATTTTATAGCTGTTAGAGGACTTAATGTATTTTCGTACGATAAGAAATAAAAACAAAATACTAGACATATTTGTTAATTCAGCAACATAATTTCATAAATTTATATCTGCTAGAGAACTCAATGTGTCAACATTTTGTACTGTCAGAAATAAAACATACTAGAAATATCATTTATTCAGCAACATCATTTTATAAAATTATAGCGACTGGAGGATTTAATGTGTCAGCATTTTGGACTGTCAGAAATATAAAAAAAAAGTAGACATTTTGTTTATTCAGCAGGATAATTTTATAATTGTATAGCTGCTAAAGGACTTAATGTGTTTTTGTATGGTAAGAAATGAACAAATATTAAACATATCGATTATACAGCAACATCATTTTATAAATATATAGCTGCTAGAAGACTTAATGTGTCAACATTTTGGACAGTCAGAAATAAAACATACTAGACATATTGCTCATTCAGCAAAATCCTTTTATATATTTATAGATGCTCGAGGATTTAATGCGTCAACATTTTGGATGCTCAGAAATAAAATATACTAGACATATTGTTAATTCAGCAACATCATTTTATAAATTTATAGCTGCTAGAGGATTTAATGTGTCAACACTTCGGACGATCAGAAATAAAAAAAAAAGTAAACATATAGTTTATTCAGCAAGATCATTTTATAATTTTATAGCTGCTGGAGGACCTAATGTGTTTTTGGACTGTCAGAAATAGAACAAATACTAACCGTATAGTTTATTCAGCAAGATCATTTTATAATTGTATAGCTACTAGAGGACTTATTGTGTTTTTGGACGTTTAGAAATACAATAAATACAATACATATAGTTTATTCAGCAGTATAATTTTAGAAATGTATAGCTGTGAGACGATTTAATGTATCAACATTTTGGATTGTCAGAAATAAAAAAAGCAGACATATTGTTTATTCAGCAACATCATTTTATAATTGTATAGCTGCTAGAGGACTTACTGTGTTTTTGGACGGTCAGAAATAAAAACAACACTATTCAGTAACATAATTTTATAAATGTATAGCTGCCTGAAAACCTAATGTGTGTCAAACATGGACTTGGATTGTTTCCTCTACGCAAAGGATGATTGGCACGAGCCAGGCACGAATGTAAGTACATTTTATTTTACTATTAAAACAAACAAATTACAAAAAGGCAAAAAAAGGGTGCGCACAATGGCGGAGAACAAATATTTGGCTACAAAAAAACAAATGACTAGAAAAAAGGCTGCAAACTATAAAGGTGAAACAAAAACACTTGCGCTGTGGCATTAACAACAAAACTTATGTGGCGTGGACAAAACGAACAGCGTGGCATGGCATGAAGCAGAGTGGGGAATACGGAGGTATGTAGGTAGGTACATCGGTAGGTAAGGTGAAGTTGCCAGACCGAACTATCAGGCAACTATGGCTTAAATACGAGCAGTGATCATTGCAAACAGGTGTGAAGGCTGAGGACAGGGTAAGTTGAAACTTTAGGGTAAGTTTAAAATAATGAGTTGGCATGGAGATTAAAACAAACCAGGAAGTGCAAAACAGAACTGAGTGTCCAAAAAACAAAACATAACATGACCAAAACAAAACATGATCCAAAGGCGTGACAATGTGTCAACATTTTGGACGGTCGGAAATAATAAAAACACTAGACATATAGTTTATTCAGCAAGATCATTTTATAATTGTATAGCTGCTAGAGTACTTAATGTGTTTTTGGACAATCAGCAATAAAAATAACACTAGACATATCGATTTATTCAGCAACATCATTGTGGAGGGGCGTGGTCGACGCGTCCCCTGCGGGCGGGGCATGTGCAGGAGCCGGCTGTGAAGCGATGACAGGTGAGGAGATTTCTCAGCTGGAACGAGTCATCTAATCACCTGTCTCTTTATCAGGAGGGCCGGAGGCAGTGAGAGGGGGTCGGAAAAGACCAGGCGAGACCCGGAGGGCCCGACAGAAAGGCTGACGAGCGCAGGCTGCAAAGCATCTCGGGAGGGTCTGAAATATTGTTTGTGGAAAAGTGGAAAAAATAAAAACAGTGTCAAGCCAGAGCGGTGACTCCGAGTGGTCCTGAAGAATACGGGCAGGAAGAATGTCACAAGTGGCGCCCAACAGAACGAACCTGATATGTCCACCACGAGCCCCCTAGAGGCGCTTGGCCAAGTCTTGGCAGAAGTAGCGGCGGCATCACAGCAGCAGACGCTGGTGCTACAGGCACTGATTAACCGGGCAGAGGGGGTATCAAACCCGAGAAGAGGTACCATGCAGCGCATGGTAGAGACCGAGGACCCCCATGCATACCTTGATGTCTTCGAGGCCACCGCCACGGCGTGCGGATGGCCGGAGGCGGAGTGGGGCACCAGGCTGCTGCCGCTCCTGGCGGGGGAGGCGCAGCGGGTGGCGCTGAGTCTCCCAGCCGCCGCCCGCATGGACTTTACGAACTTGCGCCGAGCCATCTTGGATCGGAAGGGAAGCAGCCCAGAGGACCACCGATGCCGATTCCAGGCCTTGACGCTGGGCCCCGAGGACAGGCCCTTCACCCTAGCGCAACAACTGTGGGATGCAGCGACCAGATGGCTCCAGCCCCAGGCAGCAGAAAGTCCGATGTTCGAGCTGGTGGTGCTGGAGCAGTTCCTCGTGGCGATACCGGCCCGGACCGCTGCCTGGGTGAAATACCACTGTCCCAGCGATCTGATGACAGCGGTGAACCTCGCAGAAGACCACCTGGCGGTCCAGAAGGAGGCGGCTGCAAGACCCACACCGGCCCCACGGAGAAAACCCATGGTACCGGAGGCCGCGAAAACCCCGGAGCCACATTCCTGACCGGCGTGGAACACGCCGACCCACGAGCAGGTTCCAGCGTCGGACACTCTCAAAAAAAAAAAAGAGACACCCACGCACACACACGCCAGCAGTATTACAAGGGGGGAGGGGGAAATATAATCGGGCCTCTGCTTCTTGTTTTCAGGGTACCGGTGTTGCTGATGGCAGGCTTCCCTCGCAGACGGCACTGCGAGCACCAGGGCAGGTGTGTTGGAGGTGCGGACAGCCCGGTCACACGCGGCGGGAGTGCTCCGCAATGGAGGTGGGCCAGGTGATCCGGGTTGCCGGGCCTCCAACACCCTTCCCCGATCCAGGGGAGACGTACTGCGTCCCGGTAAGGGTTCAAGGGAGTACACACCGGGCTATGGTGGATTCGGGCTTTAAACAGTGCATGATCCACCCGAACCTGGTTCGACCCGGGGCGTTGAGGCACGCGACACAAGGGAGGGTAATGTGTATACATGGGGATGTGCACACGTATCCCGTGGTGCCTGTCGAAATCTGGTATCGGGGCCAAAAACATACAGTAATAGTTGCCGTAAGCGCGCGACTGACTTTTGATTTTAGGGACCAATTGGCCGGGGTTTAGTCAGCTAGTGGAACAATGTATGGGGATGCGTTCACGGGCTGTAGGACAGGGGAGTATCCGCGCAGTACTGAGTGGCGACGCGAGTTCATGCGGCGCTGTCGAGCGGGAACCGGCGGGGGCTTTGCGGGAGGCTCCCCCGGCCCCCCAGTGGAGACCCACGGAGGACTTTCCCCTCGAACAGTCCCGTGATGAAACTCTGCGCGCGGCCTGGGACCAGGTGGATTACATCGACGGTCAGCTGGTGCGCCCGGGGAAACCGCGGGTATTTCCCCACTTTTCCATTATTAGAGATAGGTTATACCGAGTGACCCGTGACACTCAAACAGGCAAAGAATACACCCAATTGTTGGTGCCAAAACCCCGCCGGGAAATGGTTTTCCAGGCGGGGCATTGCAATCCCCTCGCAGGCCACATGGGCTATGAAAAAACACTTAATCGGGTCATAGTCCGGTTCTATTGGCCAGGCATCCGGGCAGACATACACCGATGGTGTACTGCCTGTCCGGACTGTCAGTCGGTGAACCCGGCGGCCATCCCAAAAGCCCCGTTGCGGCCATTACCGCTCATAGAGGTCCCATTCGATAGAATCGGAATGGACCTCATCGGACCATTCCACCCGAGCACACGGGGATATCGATTTGTGTTAGTCCTAGTGGATTACGCAACCCGATATCCGGAAGCAGTGCCGCTGCGCTCCATCTCTGCAAAGAGTGTAGCACAAGCACTCTTTTCGGTCATCTCCCGGGTAGGGATTCTGAAAGAAATCCTTGCCGACCAGGGCATGTCCTTTATGTCGCGCACGATAAAGGAATTATACGGGTTACTGGGAATTCAATCTATCCGCACCAGCGTTTACCATCCACAAACGGATGGCCTGGTGGAAAGATTGAATAAGACACTGAAATCAATGATCCGTAAATTCATACACGAGGACAAACCTAATTGGGATAAATGGCTGGATCACTTGATGTTCGCGATGCGGGAGGCACCCCAGACCTCCCTCGGTTTTACGCCCTTTGAGTTACTTTACGGCAGCAGGCCACGCGGTGTGCTGGACCTTATTAAAGAAAGCTGGGAGGAAGGCTCCAGCTGCAGTAAAAATGAAATTAAATACGTGTTGGACATGCGAGCAAAACTTCACAAGGTGGCGCACTTATCACGGGGAAATTTGCTCCGCGCCCAGCAACGGCAACAGCGCACGTACAATCGGGGGACCCAGCTGAGGAAATTTTCACCGGGAGAAAAAGTACTTGTACTACTCCCAACTTCCAGCACTAAATTACTGGCTAAGTGGCAAGGGCCCTTTGTGGTCACACGGAAGACTAGCGATGTAGATTACGAGGTCCGGCGCTCGGACCGGGGCGGAGACATGCAAATTTACCACGTGAACCTGCTGAAGGCATGGAGGGAGGCCGAGCCTGTCTCCATGGTGACGGTAGTGAAGGAGGAGGAAGAGCTGGGGCCGGAGATCCCGCGCTCCGCCTCTCCCCCTCCTCTTCCTTGTGATGACCAGCTCACATTGGCACAAAGAGCGGAGGTTGCTGAATTACAGCGGCGCTATTCAGAAGTGTTCTCCGCGCGTCCCGGGCGCACGAACCTCATCTGCCATCGCATTGAGACCAGCCCGGGGATTACGGTGCGGTCTCGCCCCTATAGGCTTCCCGAGCACAAGCGTAAAATGGTGCGGGACGAATTAAAAACCATGGTGGAGTTGGGAGTAATAGAAGAGTCCCACAGTGCATGGTGTAGTCCCATCGTGCTAATAGGGAAGAAAGATGGGTCTATACGCTTCTGTGTGGATTACCGCAAGGTGAATGAGGTGTCACGTTGCGACGCGTACCCAATGCCTCGGGTCGACGAGCTCCTGGATCGGCTAGGCACTGCGCGTTTTTTTCCACACCAGATTTAACCAAGGGCTACTGGCAGATCCCCTTATCGCCAGAGTCCCGGGAAAAGATGGCCTTCTCCACTCCAGAAGGCTTATACCAATTTGCGACACTCCCGTTTGGCTTGTTCGGTGCGCCCGCGACGTTCCAGCGCCTCATGGACCGGGTGCTGCGACCCCACGCGGCCTACGCAGCCGCATACCTGGATGACATCGTCATCCAGGGTAACAGCTGGGAAGAACATCTGCAGCGGGTGGGGGCGGTGCTCGAGTCCTTGAGGCGGGCGGGGCTCACCGCCAACCCCGGGAAATGTTCAATTGGTCGGAGGGAGGTACAGTATCTGGGGTACCATTTGGGGATGGGCAAGTGCGACCGCAGGTTGAAAAAACGGCGGCGATCGCAGCATGCCCACCCCCAAGACGAAAAAGGAGGTGAGGCGGTTTTTGGGCATGGCCGGTACTACCGCCGCTTCATTCCCCGATTCGCGGACTTGACCAGCCCACTGACCGACCTCACCCGAAAGGGTGCGCCAGAACTGGTCCAGTGGACGGAGCAGTGCCAGCAGGTGTTCGAACAGGTAAAATCTGCACTCTGCGAGGAGCCGGTACTGTGCATGCCTAACTTCTCCATCCCTTTCTGTCTGCAGGCAGATGCGTCGGAGCGGGGGCTGGGGCGGTGTTGTCGCAGCAGGTGGGGGGCATCGACCGCCCCATCCTATACATCAGCCGGAAGCTCTCGGACCGGGAGGCGAGATACAGTACGGTGGAGAGAGAGTGCCTCGCGGTCCGATGGGCGGTCGGGGCCCTCCGGTATTACCTGTTGGGGCGCCCATTCAGCCTCTGCTCAGACCACAAGCCGCTCCAATGGCTCCACCGCATGAAGGATGCCAACGCGCGGATCACCCGGTGGTACCTCGCGTTGCAACCCTACAACTTCCGGGTGGTCCATCGGCCGGGTACGCAGATGGCCGTGGCCGACTTCCTCTCTCGCCCCTCTACGGGGGTGGGGAGGAGTGGTCGCGGCCGGACGGGTGCCCGGCCTTAAACTGGCGGTGGAGGCATGTGGAGGGGCGTGGTCGACGCGTCCCCTGCGGGCGGGGCATGTGCAGGAGCCGGCTGTGAAGCAATGACAGGTGAGGAGATTTCTCAGCTGGAACGAGTCATCTAATCACCTGTCTCTTTATCAGGAGGGCCGGAGGCAGTGAGAGGGGGTCAGAAAAGACCAGGCGAGACCCGGAGAGCCCGACAGAAAGGCTGACGAGCGCAGGCTGCAAAACATCTCGGGAGGGTCTGAAATATTGTTTGTGGAAAAGTGGAAAAAATAAAAACAGTGTCAAGCCAGAGCGGTGACTCTGAGTGGTCCTGAAGAATACGGGCAGGAAGAACGTCACAATCATTTTATAATTTTATAGCTTCTATAGGACTTAATGTGTGGACATTTTGGACTGTCGGGAAAAAAAACATATCCATCCATCCATTTCCTATCGCTTGTGCCATTCGGGTCGCGGGAGGTGCTGGAGCCTATCGCAGCTTTTTCTGGCAGAAGACGACTACACTCTAGACAAGTCGCCACCTCATCGCAGGGCCAACACATATAGACATACTAGACATTTTGTTTATTCAGTTTATTCAGTAATCCTCCCTGGAGGATTAAATATGTCAAAGTGTGGTGAAATATTCTCTGCATTTTATCCATCAAATAGGAGGTGAGGGGAGCAGTGAGCAGCAGTGGTGGCCACGCCTTGAATCATTTTTGGTGATTTAACCCCCAATTCTAACCCTTGGTGATGAGTGCCAAGCAGGGATGTAACGGGTCCCGTTTTTATCGTCTTTGGTACAACTCAGTCGGGGTTTGAACTCACGACCTACCGATCTCAGGGCGGACACTCTAAACACTAGCCCACCGAGTAGTTACAGTAATATATATATATACATATATACATATATATATATATATATATATATATATATATATATATGTATATATATATATATATATACGTATATATATATATATATATATATATATATATATATATATATATATATATATATATGTATATATATATATATATATATATATATATATATATATATATATATATATATATTTATATATATTTTTTTATTCTCTTTTTTTTTTACTTCAAACTGTAATTTAAAATGATTTACAAATAAATATTTACTGTGTTCATGTTGCTGTCGTTGATAAAACATTTTATTTAATGTTAATTTACTTAGTTAAATGCCTACTGAACATAAATAAATAAATAACAGGACAGCAGAGCTATTCATTTGTTATTAGACAAATTTACTAGGATAATTCTTGAAAATCCCTTATCTGCTATTGTGTTACTGTTTTAGTGAGATTATATGGTCGTACCTGTACAGCCTGAAAGTCGGAGGGGTGTGGCCACGTTTCTCGACGAGGCGAAGGCAGCAAGTCGGGCCAGGCTGAGATTCTTTTTTTTTCCCCTTCAACAACGTTGGAAGCATCTGACGGTCAGGGGCAGCCAGTGGGAGGAGGCAAGAGAGTCGTAGCTGCCTCTTTGACAGGTGCAGGAAGAACAACGCAAGCTCTACGCTCATGTCTACGGTAAGAGCCGACTTATTACCACCATTTTCTCACCGAAACCTGCCGGTTGACATGTGGTAGGGAACCATTTTCGCTTGACTGCTCTGTTCCATAGTAAAGCTACACCGTCATCTTTCGGGAATGTAAACAAGGAAACACCGGCTGTGTTTGTGTTGCTAAAAGCTGCCGTAATACACCGCTTCCCATTTACATCTTTCTTCTTTGATGTCTCCATTATTAATTGAACAAATTGCAAAAGATTCAGCAACACAGATGTACAGAATACTGTGGAATTATGCGATGAAAAGAGTCGACTTATAGCTGTGAACGGTGGTGGACCATCATCATACCGCAACGTTTTAGCATGATACGTCCACGCGGAATTTTAAATTGTAATTTAGTAAACTAAACCGGCCGTATTGGCATGTGTTGCAATGTTAATATTTCATCATTGATATATAAACTATCAGACTGCGTGGTCGGTAGTAGTGGATTTCAGTAGGCCTTTAAATGTGTTATTCCACAAACTAAATAGAGGCAGAATCAACTCAAAATGTTATTTTTTGCAAATATTACCTCATTTGGAATTTGATGCGTGCGACAAGTTCCAAAAAAGCTGGCACAAGTGGCAAAAAACACAGAGAAAGTTGAGGAATGCTCATCAAACACTTATTTGGAACGTCTCACAGGTGAACAGGCTGATTGGCAACAGGTGGGTGTCATGATTGGGTAGAAAAGCAGCTTCCATGAAATGCTCAGTCATTCACAAACAAGGACAGGACGAGGGTCACCACTTTGTGAACAAATGCTTAAGCAAATTGTCCAACAGTTTAAGAACTAAATTTTCAACCAGCTATTGCAAGGAATTTAGGGATTTCAACATCTACGGTCCGTAATATCATCTAAAGGTTAAGAGAATCTGGAGAAATCACTGCACGTAAGCAGCAAGACCCGTGGCCTTTGATCCCTCAGGCGGTACTGCATCAAAAAGCGGCATCAATGTGTAAATGATGTCACCACATGGGCTCGGGAACACTTCAGAAAACCACTGTCAGTAACTACAGTTGCTCGCTACACTTATAATTGCAAGTTCAAACTCTACAATGCAAAGCCAAAGCCATGCATCAACAACACCCAGAAACGCTTCAGTGGGCCTAAGCTCATCTAACGTGGACTGATGCAAAGTGGAAAAGTGTTCTGTGTTCTGACGAGTCCATGTTTCAAATGTTTTTTGGAAACTGTGGACATGGTGTCGTCCGGACCAAAGGGGAAAAGAACCTTCCCGTCTGTACAAGCCACAAAGTTCAAAAGTCAGTATATGTGATGGTATGGGGGTGTATTAGTTCTTAAGGCACATTTTTGAAAGCACCATTAATACTGAAAGGTACATAGAGGTTTTGGAGCGAAATATGTTGCCATCCAAGTGGATGTTATCATGGACGCTCCTGCTTATTTCAGTGTTACAACAGAGTTGCTTCATAGTAACATAGTGTGGGTACCAGACTGGCCTGCCCGTAGTCCAGACCTGTCTCCCTGAAAATGTGTGGCGCAATATGAAGCCTAAAATACCACAACTGAGACTGTACATCAAGCAAGAATGGGAAATAAATCCACCTGAAAAGCTTCAAAAATTGGTCTCTTCAGTTCCCAAACATTTACTGAGTGTTGTTAAAAGGAAAGGCCATGTAACACACTGGTAAAAATCACCCTTTGCCATTTTTTTTGCAATGTGTTGCTGCCATTCAATTCTATGTTAATGATTATTTGCCTCATTATTTGGAACGTTACATATTTTGTCTTTGCAGTCCATTCAATTGAATAGAAGTTAAAAAAGGATTTGCAAATCATTGTATTCTTTTTTTATTTACCATTTATACTTTGTGCCTACTTCACTGGTTTTGGGTTTTGTAGAACAGAGCCAATTTGCTGATGCTCATCACTGCCTCCTACTGGTCTGGAGCCAAACATCTGTGTGATCAAGACACAACTCTCGATTTAGATTCATTTTTTTATTAGTCCCATGTTACGCCCTCTCTACTGTTATATAATTTTTGATGAATCTTTGGAAAAGAAAAAGAACAATTCCATCCAACATCCCTCCATCCTCCAGACTCTCTCAGCCATTCAGGGGCCTTGAGTCATTTATCTGAAGGACTGGAAAATCTGCACTTTTGCTAACTGTAATAAATTCACTCTGTCTAGAATTGGGCAGTCACTCACTCTCCGTCTCGGCCACAAAACACACACACACACACACACACACACGCACACACACACACTCACACACACACACACACACACACACACACACACACACACAGTCTCACATGCATCATGACTATTTTTAGTCTGTTCGACACCAAAACTCCTCTCATCTCTTTCCCTTCCATCGCTTCACTTTTTTTTTCCTAGTGTGCAAACATGACACTTTTTTTTCCTTTTTTTTAGTCTTCATCACACTTTTGCGTCCTCTTAAATCAGAGGTGCCCAGACTTACTTTATAAATGAGCAAGTCAAGGTCATCCACACACATATACCGTATTTCCTTGAATTGCCGGCGGGGCGCTACTTAATTTAAAACCTCTTCTCACTCCGGCACTTACCAGAGGCATGCAGTAAAATTTTAAGTGTGATCAAAGGATACCATCATGAAAAGCACATTTAATTAAAAAAAACGTTATTATGGTCTTACCTTTACTTATAAATGAAGTCCATGCCAGCTCCTTCTCATCGAAAGCATCGATAACTTGTTTATAGAAGTCTTCCTTATATTTCTTCAGTTTTAAAAGTCTCTCTGTCTCGATGGACATCTTCCTTTATTACCTCCTGCTTCGATTGAAAGTCCAGTTTAGAAAACTGCTATCAGACCGCTGCTATCAGTTAGCTCGGCTCCTCAAGTTCGGGCGATAACAGAATTAACCTCGGACAACTCCCCCTCCCGTACTGCTCCGTGGGTGATCCCTTTATCCCACCGCTGTCACCATGAAGTGTTATTGTATAAATAATACACTGGGTATTTAGGACTGGAACATGCTTTATTTTAGCCCTGTTGTTTACATAGCCAGCATAGGAGTGTTACATCCTAAAAGGTCTGTCGTGCATCCCCCGCATCATATCCGTCCCAGCACATATCACGTCACTCATTGTCACTTCTTCTGCAGCTGAGTAGTCGCAAGAAGGATCACTAGCGCCCTCTACCACCAGGAAGGGAGAGTCATTTAATGACTCATATTTGACACACGCAGCTACGGTATATTAATAAAACATAGCTGCTTACTGTTCTTTTTAGCCTACCGGTATTCAATAGTTTGGACCTTAAATCCGACTGAATAGCTCCTAATCTTTTTCCCTTTATGCGATTTCAAATTACCGGTATTGAAATCAGCCTCCTCCATTTTGAAAGTGATGACAGGGGAAGTGTCACTCGTGACGTCACAAGTTTGACCCGGCAGTAATTCAAGGCAGGCACATACTATATGCCCGGCAGCAATTCAAGGAAATACGGTATATACAGTGGTGGTCAAAAGTTTACATACACTTGTAATAATTTCTACAACTCTTATCTGTTGGTGATTGAGTGATTGGATCACATACTTGTTGGTCACAAAAAACATTCAAGACCCCAGAACTTTCCCCCAGAAGGTCTTATCTTTGTCCATGTGATGTTAGATGAAACAAAAATGTATTTTGGCCACAATACCCAGCAATACATTGGGGCAAAAAAGTATTTAGTCAGCCACCGATTGTGCAAGTTCTCCCTCTTAAAAAGATCACAGAGGTCTGTAATTTTCATCATAGGTACACTTCAACTGTGAGAGAAAGAATGTGAAAAAAAAATCCAGGAATTCACATTGTAGGAATTTTAAAGAATTTATTTGTAAATTATGGTGGAAAATAAGTATTTGGTCAACCATTCAAAGCTCTCACTGATGGAAGGAGGTTTTGACTCAAAATCTCACGATACATGGCCCATTCATTCTTTCCTTAAAGGGGAACACTATCACAATTTCAAAAGGGTTAAAAACAGTAAAAATCAGTTCCCAGTGGCTTCTTGTATTTTTTGAAGTTTTTTTCAAAATTGTACGGGTCCCCGACTAACCCTGAAAAAAGCTTTAAAGTGCTTGATTTTCGCAATTTGCGATGCCACTATCCATTTCCCTGTGACGTCATACAGTGCTGCCAATGTAAACAAACAATGGGAATACCACAGCAAGATATAACGACATTAGCTTGGATTCAGACTCGGATTTCAGCGGTTTAAGCGATTCAACAGATTACGCTTGTATTGAAACGGATGGTTGGAGTATGAACGTATTGAAGAAGAAACTGAAACTATTGCGCGAATAGCTATTGATGCTATTCATAGCCATAGCATGGCCGAATAGCTGCGTTAGCATCGCCGGTAAAATGTACGGACCAAACGATCAGGAATTTCGCATCTCTTGACACTGGAGCAACTTAAATCCGTCGATTGGTAAGTGTTTTTTTCGCATTAAATGTGAGTGGAAGGAAACGTAATATAGTTGCAAATGCATCTACAGGTTATCCATACATCTCTGTGCCATGTCTGCTTTAGCACCGCCGGTAAATAGCATGTTAGCATCGATTAGCATAGCATGTTAGCATCGATTAGCTGGCAGTCAACATCAACAAAACTCACCTTTGTGATTTAGTTGACGTTATCGTTGCAAATGCATCTGCAGGTTATCTATACATCTCTGTGCCATGTCTGCTTTAGCACCGCCGGTAAATAGCATGTTAGCATCGATTAGCGTAGCATGTTAGCATCAATTAGCTGGCAGTCACGCCGCTACCAAATATGTCTGATTAGCACATAAGTCAGCATCAACAAAACTCACCTTTGCGATTTAGTTGACTTTATCGTTGCAAATGCATCTGCAGGTTATCCATACATCTCTGTGCCATGTCTCTCCTAACATCGCCGGTAAAATACGGAGACACTTTGGCACATTCAATGGGGGTCTGGCGGCAGACACTTTCGCATCTTCGGGCCAGTGGTGCAACTTGAAGCCCTCCCTGTTAGTGTTGTTACACCCTCCGACAATACACCGACGAGGCATGATGTCTCCAAGGTTCCAAAAAATAGTCGAAAAAACGGAAAATAACAGAGCTGAGACCCGGTGTTTGTAATGTGTTGAAAATGAAAATGGCGGCTGTATTACCTCGGAGACGTCACGTTCTGACGTCATCACCACATGTGTGGTAAACAGAAAGGCGTTTAATCCGCCAAAATTCACCCATTTAGAGTTCGGAAATCGGTTAAAAAAATATATGGTCTTTTTTCTGCATCATCAAGGTATGTATTGACGCTTACATAGGTCTGGTGATAATGTTCCCCTTTAACACGGATCAATCGTCCTTTCCCCTTACCAGAAAACCAGCCCCAAAGCATGATGTTTCCACCCCCATCCTTCACAGTAGTTATGGTGTTCTTGGCATGCAACTCTTCCTCCAAACACCACGAGTTGAGTTTATACCAAAAAGTTCTATTTTGGTTTCATCTGACCACATGACATTCTCCCAATCCTCTGCTGTGTCATCCATGTATCCATTTTGGCAAATATATCACTGTCGTAACGTGACAGGGCTTTGTCGCCCTCTGCGTTCGCTCATTCACCAAACCATCAGCATGCCAACTTGAACGCGTGATGTGTACGGCTTCAACAGACATATGGTAGTGACTGCAAGACATACCTGGTCAACAGCATTATTCCAGTATAGCTCGGTTGGTAGAGTGGCCGTGCCAGCAACTTGACGGTTACAGGTTCGATCCCCGCTTCCACCATCCTAATCACTGCCGTTGTGTCCTCAGGCAAGACACTTTACCCACCTGCTCCCAGTGCCACCCACACTGGTTTGAATGTAAAAATTAGATATTGGGTTTCACTATGTAAAGCGCTTTGAGTCATTAGACAAAAAGCGCTATATAAATATACTTTAAAAAAAAACAGCCATACAGGTCACACTGAGGGTGGCCATAAAAACAACTTTAAAACTGTTACAAATATGCGCCACACTGTGAACCCAATGTCTTCAATTCTACAGTTTTATAACCTATTTAAAAAAAATTAAAAATTACAGTAGAAGTTTTGAGTAAATTAACCATCAAAATTGGATTTTTTTTTTTTTTACGGTGCATATATTTTCATCTGCACTGGTATGTAAAAAAAAAAATGTCTTTATGTCAGGAACGTTAATTTGATTTGTTACCACGGGGATGTTCGGCGGCGGAGCAGATTGACCCGCCAAAATAAAACGGACACGCGGCTCTGCAGGTGATTAAGGCATCTCCGATAACCAGGCATGCACCTCTCTGCACGCGCTTAAAGCCAGTCTCTCTTTTTTTTTTTTGCACGGCAGACTTTTATGTGAGCCTCTAAATCACTGCAGCGCTCACGCTTTAGCCTCAGGCTACAGAAAGTGGCGAGGAGGAGGCGGCGGAGGTAAAATGGGCCGAGATGAGAGAAGAAGAAAAGACAGTGAGAGGCAGGGACTTTCTAGCAAACGGATTAGGTTTTTAACAATCATCAAATGGAGGGATGGACGCGTTCACCCCCCTCATGGAGCGTTTAGTTCACGTTGACTCCCACCCGTGTTCGATTCCCACTCACTCCACACTGAATGCACATTACACTGCACATTTTAGGAAGGATTTTTTTACACGGCGGCGTCGAAATGCGGACCCCCAGCCCAGTGAGGCCCCTGGGCTTTTGTAGAAGTTTGAGTATTTCTTGGCGAAGCGGCCTTGCAGGTAACCGCAGGGGTTGCAGGTTCGATGCCAGCTTTCGCCGTCTTTGGGCAAGACATGTGACCCTTGCTGCTGGTGGGTGGTGGTTAGGGCCTTGTGTGGCAGCTACCGCCATCAGGGTGTGTGTGTGTGTGTGAATGAGTGTATAGAAATGTGTATGTGTGTGTGAGTGGGTGAATGTGTTTGTGAACGTGTTTATGAAAATGTGTGTGTGTGTGTGTGTGTGTATGGAAAGGTGTATGTGTGTGTGTGCGAATGGGTGTATAGAAATGTGTATGTGTGTGTGAGTGGATGAATGTGTTTGTGAAGGTGTGTATGAAAATGTGTGTGTGTGTGTGTGTGAATGGGTGAATGTGTTTGTGAACATGTGTATGAAAATGTTTGTGTGTGTGCGTGTGTGTGTGTGTGTTTGTGTGTGTGTGAGTGTGTGAGTGTGTGTGTGAATGGGTGTATGGAAACGTGTACGTGTGTGTGAATGGGTAAATGTGTTTGTGAACGTGTGTATGACAATGTGTGTGTGTGTGAGTGTGTGTGTGTGTGTGTGTGTGTGTGTGTGTGTGTGTGTGTGTGTGTGTGTGTGTGTGTGTGTGTGTGTGTGTGTGTGTGTGCGTGTCTGTGTGTGTGTGTGTGTGTGTGTGAATGGGTGAATGGGTGTGAACGCCTCAGGATCCCTCGGGAGGAGCTGGACGAAGGCCCTGAGGAGAGGGAAGTGTGGGCTTTTCTGCTTAGGCTGCTGCCCCCGTGACCCGACCTCGAATAAGCGGAACAACATGGATTGATGTTCGGGGGGAGTCTGAGAGTGATTCTTCATCTAAAAGAGAACATATCAACATTCTAAGAGTTACGCTTTTAGCGTAACTTTAGCTCATTTTGGGGTGTGTGTGTGTGTGTGTGTGTGTGTGTGTGTGTGTGTGTGTGTGTTTTACGGACAGAAAAGCTTTAAATGGCAGGGTCCCTGCTATCACATGTTGATAAAAATATAACATTTACATAATAAAAATAAACAACAGGCTTCCCAAATGCTGTAATAAATTAAGCATGATGAGTTGATTTGAAATTGTTTAATGTTGCACTTTTTATATGTAGAAGAAAAGCTTTGTCAGTTCATTTAATCTGAGCAACAATTTGAGGCAGTTTAATGTGGATTAACATGGGCAGAATTATTATAGTGTTCCCAATGTTAAAAGGATAAAACCATTGTTTACAAATTTGGTAAAAAAATAACCCCAAAAATTACATTTTGTTGTTTTCTTACTGTACCGAAAATGAACCGAACCGTGACCTTTAAACCGAGGTATGTACCGAACCAAAATTTAGAGTATAAGGCAACGTACTCTACCCAAATGATAATAAACACCTCCAAGTCAACTACTACTAACATCATTATGAGCCTGTCGACCTTCTAGAAACTTAAACTGCAGCCCAGCTTGCTCGAAGTTCTGGCTTGAGGTGAAGGCTAATTAGCTTTTAGCGTAACATAACTTATTTTGGTGCGTGTGTGTGTGTGTGTGTGTGTGTGTGTGTTTTACAGACACAAAAGCTTTGAAGGGCAGGGTCCCTGCTATCACATGTTGATAAAAATATAACATTTACATAATAAAAATAAACTACAGGCTTCCCCAATGCTGTGATAAATTAAGCATGATGAGTTGACTGTTTAATGTTGCACTTTTTATATGTAGAAGAACAATTTTGTCATTTCATTTAATCTGAGCAACAATTTGAGGCAATTTAATGTGGATTAACGTGGGCAGAATTATTATAGTGTTCCCAATGTTAAAAGGATAAAGCCAAATGATTACAAATTTGGTAAATAAATAACCCAAAAAATTACATTTTGTTGTTTTCTTACTGTACCGAAAATGAACCGAACCGTGACCTTTAAACCGAGGTATGTACCGAACCGAAATTTTTGTGTACCGTTACAGCCCTAGTTTGCATTTATTTACTGGTTAGAAAGAATTAAAACAAAGAAAATATATATATTCTTGTCCTACATAAGAATTGTGAAGGCTAGACAAAGTCCCAAATAGAGTACAGTTCCCCCACTGTAGTCATAATAATAATAATAACATCCATCCATCCATCCATCCATCTTCTTCCGCTTATCCAAAGTCGGGTCGAGGGGGTAGCAACTGTCCCCAACCACTTCGTGTAGCTCTTCCCGGGGGATCCCGAGGCGTTCCCAGGCCAGCCGGGAGACATAATCTTCCCAACGTGTCCTGGGTCTTCCCCGTGGCCTCCTGCCAGTTGGACGTGCCCTAAACACCTCCCTCTGGATGCGTTCGGGTGGCATCCTGACCAGATGCCCGAACCACCTCATCTGGCTCCTCTCCATGTGGAGGAGCAGCGGTTTTACTTTGAGTTCCTCCCGGATGACAGAGCTTCTCACGCTATCTCTAAGGGAGAGCCTCGCCACCCGGCGAAGGAAACTCATTTCGGCCGCTTGTACCCGTGATCTTGTCCTTTCGGTCATGACCCACAGCTCATGACCATAGGTGAGGATGGGAACATAGATCGACCGGTAAATTGAGAGCTTTGCCTTCCGGCTCAGCTCCTTCTTCACCACAACGGATTGGTACAACGCCTGCATTACTGAAGACACCGCACCGATCTGCCTGTCGATCTCACAATCCACTCTTCCCCCACTCATGAACAGGACTCCTAGGTACTTGAACTCCTCCACTCGGGGCAGGGTCTCCTCCCTCAACCCGGAAATGGGACTCCACCCTTTTCCGGGAGAGAACCATGGACTTGGATTTGGAGGTGCTGATTCTCATTCCGGCTGCTTCACACTCGGCTGCGAACCGATCCAGTGAGAGCTGAAGATCCCGGCCGGATGAAGCCATCAGGACCACATCATCTGCAAAAAGCAGAGACTTAATCCCGCGGCCACCAAACCGGAACCCCCCAACGCCTTGACTGCACCTAGAAATTCTGTCCATAAAAGTTATGAACAGAATCTGTGACAAAGGGCAGCCTTGGCGGAGTCCAACCATCACTGGAAACGTGTCCGACTTACTGCCGGCAACGCGGACCGAGCTCTGACACTGATCATACAGGGAGCGGACTGCCACAATCAAGACAGTCCGATACCCCATACTCCCCACAAGACTTCCCGAGAGACACGGTCGAATGCCTTCTCCAAGTCCACAAAGCACATGTAGACTGGTTGGGCAAACTCCCATGCACCCTCAAGAACCCTGCCGACAGTATAATAATAACGATAATGTATTATCATGATTGGAATTATCTACATGCTCTGTGTTCATGTTCAATATTTGAAGTTTATACAAAACCGCCCGGGCCAAAAACCAGCTGACAAACAAACCCAGCACGCAAACAGAGAATCGTCGACATCAAAGCACATGCTTCTTAATTCCGCACGTGTAGCCGCGTTGTACGCCACAGCGCGGATGACAAAACGTTTATTAGCATAGCGGACGTGTGATGTGCGACCGCCAAGAGAACTGGTCTTATCAAGGAGGTCTGCTCTTTGCCTGCCAATCACATGTCACCAGGACTCCCATAATGTAGATCAGATGGACTTAACTTACACAACAGAAAGATGACTCATAATTATAGTATTATTTAAGCAATGTTTGTAATGCATAGAAATGTGAAAACAAATTTCAAAAGTTATTTGATTTAAACTAGGATTAATCAGAAAACCTATTGCATTAATCATGTGTAAAGGCAGGTTAATTACTCAACTGTAAAATATATACATATATACATATATACATATCACCAATGTCATCTAAAAATGGCAATAGCTTGTTTGCCAAACTGGTTAAAGGAAGAGTAAATGAAGACACAATTGTACTCTGAATTACAAACCCCGTTTCCATATGAGTTGGGAAATTGTCCATCCATCCATCCATTTTCTACCGCTTATTCCCTTTCGGGGTCGCGGGGGGCGCTGGCGCCTATCTCAGCTACAATCGGGCGGAAGGCGGGGTACACCCTGGACAAGTCGCCACCTCATCGCAGGGCCAACACAGATAGACAGACAACATTCACACTCACATTCACACGCTAGGGCCAATTTAGTGTTGCCAATCAACCTATCCCCAGGTGCATGTCTTTGGAAGTGGGAGGAAGCCGGAGTACCCGGAGGGAACCCACGCATTCACGGGGAGAACATGCAAACTCCACACAGAAAGATGCCGAGCCTGGATTTGAACCCAGGACTGCAGGACCTTCGTATTGTGAGGCAGACGCACTAACCCCTCTGCCACCGTGAAGCCCTTGGGAAATTGTGTTAGATGTAAATATAAACGGAATACAACGATTTGCAAATCATTTTCAACCCATATTCAGTTGAATGCACTACAAAGACAAGATATTTGATGTTCAATCTCATAAACATATATATATTTTTTTGCAAATAATAACTAACTTAGAATTTCATTGCTACAACATGTGCCAGAGTAGTTGGGAAAGGGCATGTTCACCACTGTGTTACATCACCTTTTCTTTTAACACCACTCAATAAACATTTGGGAACTGAGGAGACACATTTTTTGAAGCTTTTCAGGTGGAATTCTTGTTTTATGTACAGCTTAAGTTGTTCAACAGTCCGGGGTCTCTGTTGTGGTATTTTAGGCTTCATAATGCGCCACACATTTTCAATGGGAGAGAGGTCTGGACTACAGGCAGGCCAGTCTAGTACCTGCACTATTTTACTATGAAGCCACGATGTTGTAACAAGTGACTTGGTATTGTCTTGCTGAAATAAGCAGGGGCGTCCATGATAACGTTGCTTGAATGGCAACATATGTTGCTCCAAAACCTGTATGTACCTTTCAACATTAATGGTGCTTTCACAGATGTGTAAGTTACCCATACCTTGGGCACTAATACACCCCCATACCATCACAGACGCTGGCTTTTGAACTTTGCACCTAGAACAGTCCTGATGGTTCTTTTCCTCTTTGGTCCAGAGGACAAGACGTTCATCATTTCCAAAAAATAATTTGAAATGTGGACTCATTAGACCACAGAACACTTTGCATCAGTCCATGTTAGCTGAGCTTGGGCCCAGAGAAGCCGGTGGCATTTCTGGGTGTCGTTGATAAATGGCTTTGGCTTTGCATAGTAGAGCTTCAACTTGCACTTACAGGTGTAGGGACAAACTATAGTTACTGACAGTGGTTTTCTGAAGTGTTCCTGAGCTCAAGTGGTGATATCCTTTACACACTGTTGTCGCTTTTTGATGCAGTACCGCCTGAGGGAACAGAAGTCTGTTATATCATAGCTAGAGTTGACTGATTTTTCCAGATTCTCTGAACCTTTTGATGGTATTACCGACCATAGATGGTGAAATTCCTAAATTCCTTGCAATAGACCGTTGAGAAATGTTGTTCTTAAACTGTTTGACTATTTGCTCACGCATTTGTTCACACAGTGGTGACCGTTTCCCAATCCTTGTTTTTGAATGACTGAGCATTTCACGGAAGCTGCTTTTATACCCATTCATGGCACCCACCTGTTCCCGATTAGCCTGCACACCTGTGGGATGTTCCAAATAAGTGTTTGATGAGCATTCCTTAACTTTATCAGTATTTATTGCCACCTTTCCCAACTTCTTTTTCACGTGTTGCTAGCATCAAATTAGCTAGCATATGGGTTGAAAATTATTTGCAGATCATTGTATTCCGTTTATATTTACATCTAACACAATTTCCCAACTCTTATAGAAACGGGATTTGTATATTTATGAATGTGTTTAGTACCGTATTTTCCGGACTATAAGGAGCACTTAAAATATTTTTTTTTTTCCTCAAAACTAGACGGTGCGCCTTATAACCGGGTGCGCCTAATGTACGGAATGATTCCGGTTTTATTTACCGACCTCGGAGCGATTTTATTTGGTACGTGGTGTACTGATAAGTGCGAGCAGTAGATGGCAGTCAAACATACCATATATGTGTACACTACAATATGATGGCAGTCACATCTAAGAGATATGTGTCAACTGCAATATGACTCAAGTAGGCAACACTAACATTTTATATATTCCATTGAAAATATAGAACATTACACACAGAGCTCAAAAATCTATCAAAATGTTTTAGTACGACTTTGGTATGTTATGAAGCTGCATCGCTTGATGGATTGTACTGTGCTTCAACATACGAGTTTTATTATTTTGTGTGTACAAAGTACAAGTTTGTAAGACATATTATCTGGCGCTTTGTTCTGCAATATTGTGCAAAAGCTCTTTTCTTACCTTCTGGTACCTACTCATCTGTATTTGGGATCTGCATGAATCCTGAAAAATTGCGCGAGTCCGCCTTTGTAGTCCGTACCCACCCGTAGTAGATAAGCTTCTTCTTTTTCTCTATATTCTTGTTATGGGAAATTATTCCTCCGCTGTTGCCTTTTCTAATATAAGTACTGTAAAGTTCTTAGTTATTTCTGTTTCCGGATTAGGATATGTTGCTTCGTTATTGATTGAAGTAAAGTCTGAAGCTCCATCTTTTGACACTTCTTCCACTCCCGTCCTTGCACGCTACACCGCTACAACAAATATTGACGGGGAAAAGACGTTGTCTAAGGTGAGCCACGTAAATAAGACCGCCCACCGGAGGTGACCGTCAGAAGGGTACTTAAAGATGGTAAATGGGTTGTACTTGTATAGCACTTTTCTACCCCTTTTTAAGGAGCCCAAAGCGATTTGACACTATTTCCACATTCACCCATTCACACACACATTCACAAACTGATGGCGGGAGCTCCCATGCAAGGCGCTCACCAGGACCCATCAGGAGCAAAGGTGAAGTGTCAAGCCCAAGGACACAACGGACGTGACTAGGATGGTAGAAAGTGGGGATTGAACCAGCAACCTTCAGATTGCTGGCACAGCCACTCTACCAACTTCGCCACGCCGTTCCAGATGATCTGTAAACCATCCTCCATGCAAAATGTTGACCAAAGAACCACCATAACATGTTATGCAGGTCACAAGGAAGTAATTTCAATTTAGAAAAAAAAAATAATAATAATAATATGACTCCTTTAATGTGCCTTACAATCCGGTGCGCCCTATGGTCTGGAAAATATGGTACATTATCTATAGATAAAAAATAGATGTCGTGATATCCTTTACACACTGATTTCACTTTTTGATGCTGTACCGCTTAAGGGATTAAAGATTCGTAATATTTTCACTTATGTGCAGTGATTTCTCCAGATTCTCTGAAACTTTGGATGATATTACAGACCGTAGATGGTGAAATCCCTAAATTCCTTGCAATATCTGGTTGAAAAATGTTGTTCCTAAACTGTTGGACATTTGGCTCACGCATTTGTTCACAAAATGGTGATCCTCATCCCATCCTTGTTTGTGAATGACTGAGCATTTCATGGAAGCTGCTTTTATACCCAATCATGGCACCCACCCGTTCCAAATTCACCCGTTCACCTGCAAGATGTTCCAAATAAGTGTTTGATGAGCATTCCTCAACGTTCTGTCTTTTTTCCCTCTTGTTTCAGATTTTTTGAAACATGTTGCAGGCATCAAATTGCAAATGAGCTAACATTGCAAAAAATAACAACGTTTCTCGGTTTGAATGTTGAATATATTGTCATTGTCAACTGCAAATAAGCTGATCAGAATTTGCAAATCATTGTAGTCGTTTTTATTTACGATTTTATACAAAACGTGCCAACTTCACTGGTTTTGGGTTTTGTATTTCATAGCATTTGAAAGGTCAGTAGGTGCACAAACTTATTTGTTGATGGGATTCGGAATATTAAGATGGAATTTATTCTTTGCCATCCTTCTTTCCTAAAAAGAAGCGCCACTCTGTCACTTAGTGTTATCTACCTTTGTGCTGAAAGGGCATTCATCATTTATCCAGGATGACTCCCACTGTAAAATTGCCAGAATTGGGTGTTTTGTGGTAGCGTAACGATCTAGCAATCATGTAAAAAGTGGATTGTTTGCACACAGGCTTCCTTATTCTTTGGGGAACAATTGAAACACGGGGAAAGCCATTTGGCCTGTACAAACCCATGTTTAGCTCAATAGTGCTGAGTGATGACAAGATGCACTGGAGGCTCCTATACTGCTCTTTGGGCTCCCTGGGGAGGAGGATATGTGCCTCAGATAACAACATATTAAGTGCTTCTTTTTGGGGTTTTTTAAAGGTATTGATTTGCAAACACTGTTTACTGTTGCACTCTGCACGGCTTTAAACCACTAACAACAAGGGAGGAAACATGCTTTCAGTCGAAAATGAATGTACTTTCTACCACTGGCACCTAATGAGAATTTAGTAGATTATGTCGAGAAACATGCACTAAACGTTTTAAATACATCATAATAATACAAATCCAGTCTCGATCAACAGTTTGCATGCCATATATATATACAACTCGGAATATATATAGACAGAGAGTTACAAGTGGTAGAAAATGGATTAGAAAGGAACATTTCAAAAAAATAATAATTAAGAGTTTGCACTTACTTTAAAAAATTATTATTATTATTATAATTATTATTATATATTTTTTTTAACCTGGGACTATATATATATATATATATATATATATATATATATATATATATATATATATATATATATATATATATTTATATATATATATGCAGCCCGGCACCACCAGCCAATTTTTTTAATCCAATGTGGCCCCCGAGTCAAAATGTTGTGGCCCCCGATTCAAAATGTCTATGGTTCCCTGCCTTAAAGCTATGACAGGTAACCTCAAACATTGTATTGTAATTTTTATATTTTTTACTGAATCAGACACGCATAATTTACATTAAAATAAAACAATTTAAGATTTACAATATTACCTATGACTAATAAAACACTGAATATTAACGTGAATATCACTTCTGTTCACTATTCAGACCAGCTCCTCGATCAACATATTTTACAATTAAGCACAACTCAACACAAATGCAATAAACCTGCTGAGTGGCCTTGTGGTTAGAGTGTTTCAGTGGTTAAAATATCCGCCATGAGACTGTGTTCTCCCCGTGAATGCGTGGGTTCCCTCCGGGTACTCCGGCTTCCTCCCACTTCCAAAGACATGCACCTGGGGATAGGTTGATTGGCAACACTAAATTGGCCCTAGTGTGTGAATGTGAGTGTGAATGTTGTCTGTCTATCTGTGTTGGCCCTGCGATGAGGTGGCGACTTCTCCAGGGTGTACCCCGCCTTCCGCCCGATTGTAGCTGAGATAGGTGCCAGCGCCCCCCGCCACCCCAAAAGGGAATAAGCGGTAGGGGGGGGGAAATATGCTCATTGTCTTGGGTGTGATGATGTAGTGTCCATAGGCCTGGGGTCGTTCTGCATGCAAGCAAAAGTTCAACTCCAGGTGTCGTTGAGGAGGGAGGGAGGTCAAAAGCGTCCATCATTGAGGTGTCCTTGGGCGGATGTTTTCAGAACAGCCTGCTCCTGTTGTTGCAGCGTCACGTCCATTCGAGGGAGTCAAATAATAGATTAGGATTTTTGTTTTCTCCGCGAGCAGACATTTCAATGCCTTGTCTGTTCTATTCCTCCATGCTGGCTCTCATTTCCAATTTTTCCTTGATGTGATCCATCTTGCGATTTTTCCTTGATGTGATCCATCTTGCGATTCAATTCAAAAATCGCCCCTGACTGTGATTCCACAGCCCGGCCCTATCCTTTCTTTGTGACGAACAGCCATTGGGCTCTTTGAGTGGCTGCCATCGTCTTACGAATTTGACGATACACCAGAGCAATGCCCAGCCCAATCAGCAGGTGCCCCACGATCATGGTTCCAAATAGGCAGATGTCTTCCACGTCCTCAATGGAAAGGACTAAGAGGCACATGATTCTCCATTTATCCCAGGAATCTCTCACGTACCCCGCAGCAATGGTTCCATCAGGGCAGCCAGGATCCTTCAAACCTCTTTTCCTCGTCGGAAAGATTTTGTCAATGGAGTTGAGAGTCCAGCTGATTATTTCCATGTCTGAAGTTTAGATTTGAAGGACTTCAAAAAAGTGTAGACAACACAAGACAAAAGGGGCAAGCAGGGAGAAGAATGCAACGGAAAAAATATACAAAATAACTGTGTCCACACTTTCGATGTTAAAGGTCTAAAAAATTATTCGGAACTGTCCGACGGGCCGGATTGAATACCTTATGGCCCGCGGGCCATAATTTGCCCAGGTCTACTCTAAATCCCTACATTATTTAACCAAAAATACCCTACAAAAGCAATGCAATTTGGAGCGCTCCCCCATTTGTTACTTTGACGTGTGAAATATTTTGAAGTGAAATGGATGTCTTCATGCCACACATCCGATGTGCCCGCACTCCTGCACGGCCACGGCTCAGCTCGTACAAGATGAGTTTAGCGACGGCGTCGCTCGTCGTCATGCATCATCCTGCCGCTGCCATCGCTCTTAACGGCGGCCGGCTCACCGCCGGCACACGTGCGCGCGTGCAGCCGTGAAACGCTGCCCTTCTGACGCTAACCTCGGCTGCATGTTTTGGGTTTTGTTCTCATCTCCAGGTGCCTCACACACACTTTAGCTGGTGTGTGTGTTCTGTGGACAGATTCTGCCTACGCGTGTGCACTCGAGTTGTTGACAAGCAGGGCACACAGTGATGGATTTCATTCATTTTTTGCAACTTTGCATACATTTTTATTTATCGGCGCCTAAGAAGAAAGGGGGGAAACATTCACGGGCTTGACATGTGCTTTTGTCGTACATTTAAAATGGGGATTAATACATTTGTTCCAGACTATATTTCACAATTCAATTAATGAACGATTTGAAACAGTTCAACATTTTAATGAGTATTCAATGCACATTCATTATGTTTTTGCACAAATCTCCATTACAGAAGACATAGAGCTTAAATACAATGATTTGCAAATCCTTTTCTAACTTATATTCAATTGAATAGACTGCAAAGACAAGATATGTAATGTTCCACCTGAGAAACTTCATTATTTTTTGCAAATTATCATTAACTTTGAATATAATGGCAGCAACACATTGCAAAAAAATGATCACAAAGGGCATTTTTACCACTGTGTTACATGGCATTTCATTTTAACAACATTCAGTAAACGTTTGGGAACTGAGGATAAATAAATTCCTTCCCGTTCTTGCTTGATGTACATCTTAAGTTGTTCAACAGTCCTGGGTCTTTTCAATTAGACACAGATCTGGACTACAGGCAGGCCAGTCTAGTACCCGCACTCTTTTACAATAAAGTCTCGCTGTTGTCTCAGCATTTTCTTGCTGAAATAAGCCAGGGCGTCCATGATAACGGATAACATATGTTGCTCCAAAACCTGTATGTACCTTTCAGCATTAATATTGCCTTTACAGATGTGCCGGTATAGCACGGTTGGTAGAGCGGCCGTGCCAGCAACTTGAGGGTTGCAGGTTCGATCCCCACTTCCGCCATCCTAGTCACTGCCGTTGTGTCCTTGGGCAAGACACTTTACCCACCTGCTCCCAGTGCCAGCCACACTGGTTTAAAATGTAACTTAGATATTGGGTTTCACTATCTAAAGCACTTTGAGTTACTAGAGAAAAAAAGCGCTATATAAATATAGTTCACATGTGTAAGTTACCCATGCCTTGGGCACTAATACACCCCCATACCATCACAGATAAATAAATAAATAAATGATAAATGGGTTGTACTTGTATAGCGCTTTTCTACCTTCAAGGTACTCAAAGCGCTTTGACACTACTTCCACATTCACCCATTCACACACACATTCACACACTGATGGAGGGAGCTGCCATGCAAGGCGCCAACCAGCACCCATCAGGAGCAACGGAGAAGTGTCTTGCTCAGGACACAACGGACGTGACGAGGTTGGTACTAGGTGGGAATTGAACCAGGGACGCTCGGGTTGCGCACGGCCACTCTCCCCACTGCGCCACGCCACTGGCTTTTGAACTTTGTGCCTTGTACAGTCCTGATGGTTCTTTTCCTTATGGTTCCGAAAGACACACCGTCCACAGTTTCCAAAAACTATTTGAAATGAGGACTTGTCAGACCACATAACACTTTTCCACTTTGCATCAGTCCATCTCAGATGACCTCGGGCCCAGCGAAGCAAGCAGGGTTTCTGGGTGTTGTTGATAAATGTCTTTTGCTTTGAATAGTAGAGTTTTAACTTGCACTTACAATTGTAGTGACAAACTGCAGTTACTGAATGTGGTTTTCTGAAGTGTTTCTGAGCCTACGGGGTGATATCCTTTACACACTGATGTCACTTTTTGATGCACTACTGCCTGAGAGATTGAGGGTCACGGGTTTAGCTATGTACGTGCAGTGATTTCTCCAGATTCTCTGAACCTTTTGATGATATTACGAACCCTAGATGGTAAAATCCCTAAATTCCTTGCAATATCTGGTTGACAAATGTTGTTGTTAAACTGTTCGACAAATTTCTCACGCATTTGTTCACAAAGTGGTGACCCTCGACCCATCCTTGTTAGTGAACGACTGAGCATTTCATGGAAGCTGCTTTTACACCCAATCATGGCACCCACCTGTTCCCAATTAGCCCGTTCACCTGTGGGATGCTCCAAATAAGTGTTTGATGAGCATTCTTCAAGTTTCTCAGTCATTTTTGTCACTTGTGCCAGCTTTTTTGAAACATGTTGCAGGCATCAATCTCCAAATGAGCTAAGATTTGCAAAGAATAACAATGTTTTCCAGTTTGAACGTTAAATATCTTTTCTTTGCAGTCTATTCAATTGAATACAAGTTGAATCAGATTTGCAAATCATTGTATTCTGTTTTTATTTGCCATTTACACAACATGCCAACTTCAGGTTTGTTTTCATGTTTATGCAAAATATAATAAGCGCTGGCAATGTAATTGATCACGTCTGAAGCAGTTTAGCGTTTATATTTAGTCCGTTTAGAAAGTACGTGCAAACTGCCACACTTAAGCACTAATGGCGTAACTGTGACATATTTTCACTTTATAAGTATTAGACATATATATTCAGCAATATAATTTTATAATTTTATAACTGCTTGATGGGAAAAGTTGCAGGTTGAATCAATGAGGTTTTATTTCATACATTGCAAAAATTCTTGCAATAAGCATTTTCTTGCATCCAGGCGCACCGTCACAACAAGCAACCTAAAAATAGAATCTGTTGTCTAAGATCACACTTATATATCACCCAGAAAAGGTGATTTAATTAATTTATTTATTTGCTGTATTTTACACCACATAACAAAACGGCACTGGTTGGACAGTTGGAGCATGTGATGTTATTAGTGTATCCATGGTAAAAGTCTATAGTACGCACAAAATCGCAATTTAAAATAGGGCGGTTTGCAACACTCTTACACTTCTTATCTATTCCACACACGGTCTTAGTAGATCAACCACAACTCGCCCACTAACAGTATCCAGTACATAATTTTATAATTTGCAAATTCTATTTAGCACTGACTGGGGATCTCGGTACATCGGGCCCATAATGTAACAAGATAAGCCGATTTATGTCAGAAATATGAAGCATAAGTCAAAATGAATACAGTAAATAGACTTTATTTGGTCAGAATCACCCAAAAATTTGAGAACATAGTTAATTTTGGTATATTAAGATTGTTACTTGTGGAGGGGGCGTGGCATGCAGGCCTGCCGCGGAGCGAGGTGTGGAAGGACCGTCCTCGAAGCACAACTTAAAGGTGATTGGATTACCCAGCTGGGAATGATCATCCTATCACCTGCCATGCTTATTAGCAGCAGCCGGGCGAGACATGGGAGTTGGAGTTTGAGCCGGACGAGCCGTAATGGGCCGACAATCCATCTAGCGGTGTGGCTTCAACGTCGTACTAAAACATTTTGACAGATGTTTGTGTTCCCTGTGTAATGTTTTTTATTTTCAATGGAACTGTTAGAATAATTATACATAAGTTATCACACAACTCTTATGCTTATAGGCCGTTGCTCTCTTACTATCTATTGTGCTCAAACTGTACTTTTTCCCGTTATCTCCGCTGCATATGAGGAGTGGCCTCGCCGCAGATGTTTTTTCTGTCTTTCAGCTTGCTAACAGCCAAGGACGAACCAGCACCTCAACGAAGATAAGGCATAGCAACAGCAGGCAGACAAAGCAGAGACAGGGCGCAATCACAAGACCCCCAGCACATTCTGTTCTGATTAATCACGTATTGTGCATACTGAGCTGCTCGCATAATGCATGACCCCTCCCTTTAGAAGCAGCCTCAGCGATGTAACTAGGGAACTCCTAAACTGAATACATAGAGGAGCGCGTGGACTGTTCCTCAGAGCGTAGGTTGAGACCGTAACTGAGTGCGCAGCTCCATGTGTTCTCCTCATGAGCAAAATTGAATTCTGTCTCTGCCTGATTCCTTTCTTCTTGTTCTGTTTAATAGATAGTTCGGTGCTTAAACCTGACAGGAACATCTGACGTTCTGGTGCTGTATACTGGCGTCATATTGCAGTCCAAACATATCTCTTACATGTGACTGCCATCTACTGGTCCCACTTATCAATGCAGCATGTACCAATACAATTGATTTGAGGTCGGTAAGCACAACAAGAATTATTCCGTACATTAGGCGCACCGGGTTATAAAGCGCACTGTCGATTTTTGAGAAAATGAAAGGATTTTAACTGCGCCTTATTGTCAGAAAAATACAGTACATATTTTTGACTGAAAATAAGTTAACTAAAGACATACTTCAGTTTAAAAATATTTTGAGACTTGTTTCCGAACATAAGATATAGGGTTAAGTTATACTATAAATGTTGGTATTGATAGGATAGGACATTATTGTCCTATCTTATTATTGACTTTAAGTACAATGAAACAGAGGGGCGGGGAGTTGGGGCCCTGGAGGTTGACTGCTGCTATAAAGCGCTGCCACCCTTCCATCACCCCGAGGGGAATCAAGCGGTGGTGAAGGCGTAGGGTGGGGTTGGGGAGGGGGGGTGTATATGCCCATTGTCTTGGGTGTGTTGATTTGGTGTTCGTAGGCCTGGGGCCGTTCTGCATGCAAGCAAAAGTGTGACTCCAGGTGTCATTGAGGACGGAGGGAGGTCAAAAGCGCCCATCATTGTGGTATCTTCTGGGATGTTTTCAGAAGAGCCTGTTCCTGTTGTTGCAGCGTCAAGGCCATTCGAGGGAGTCAAATTGTAGATTAGGATGTTTGTTTTCCTTGAGCAGACATTAAAATGGTTTGTCTGTTCTATTCGTCCATGCTGGCCCTCATATTCAATGTTTCCTTTTCAGCAAAGTTCTCCATGATGTGATCCATCCTGCGATTCAGTTCGAAAATCGCCCCAGACTGTGATCCCATAGCCCGGCCCAATCCTTCCATTGTGACGAACAGTCTTTGAGCTCCTCGAGTGGCTGCCATCGTCTTTTAAATTTGATGATAGGCCAGAGCAACGCCCAGCCCAATCAGCAGGTGCCCCCGCAATCACAGTTCCGTTTATCCCAGGAATCTCTCACATGGTCCCATCAGGGCAGCCAGGCTCCCCTGAATCTCGTTTCCTCGTCGGAAAGATTTTGTCAATTGCGTCAAGACTTATCCATGTCTGGAGGACAGCGCAAAGAAAGAGGCTTCAAAAAAAGTGTAGACAAGACAAAACAAAAAGAGCAAGCACGGAGAAGAAGGGAGCGGAAAGATGATACCAAATAACTATCGCCAATATTTTGTTGATTGGATTTAGGTTCATTTTTATTTTTATGTATGACTTAGACTTCCTTTTTTTTTATTGTCATTCAAATTTGAACTTTACAGTACAAATAAGAACAACATTTTGTTGCATTAGCTCTTGGTAGTGCAGGATAAAAAAAAAAGCCACATGTCACTCTTGTCGTGCTACCTGTCGTGTTGTTTTGTTACAGCTACTCCCCTGTCGTGCTACATTTTGTCTTGGTCGTCGTAGCGGTAAGCTGTTTCTGTTAGCATTAGCTATTTCCAGTTTTTCTGTTTGTTATCCACTAGCTTCCATGCTAAAGTTCCTTTTTGTTTTTCAAGCTCCCAGTGCTAGCTCCCTTAGTTTGTTATTCGGCCCACGTGCGCACTTTTTGTTTGTACCCTTCTGGTTTTGTTTTTGTCTTAGTATTTAATTAAATAATGTTTTCATATCCAATGCTTGCCTACATCTCTGCATCTTGGGGTTCAACACCAAATAACTTTTACAGAATGATCCAGCCCTGACTGGAAGACAAATTGGGTACAAATAGGAGCCGGCTGATTGACATCAGGTGTGGCCAGATGCCAATCAGCTGCAGCTGAGTTAAAACAGCACAAAGGGAGACAAACAGGAAGCTGAACCAAAATAAGAGCACTTGACAGGAACTAAAGACAGGAGATACTAAACGCAGAGGAAACAAAGACAAATGCAGAGGAAAAAACTAAAACATAGACAAACTGTCTGAGGAAAACCTGACAGGACTGGTGCTTCCTGAGGTCGACGATGATCTCCTTAGTCTAGTCAACGTTCAGGACCAGGTTGTTGGTTCTGCACCAGTCAACCAGATGTTTCACCTCCTCCCTGCAGTCCATGTCGTTGTTGTCACGGATGAGGCCCATTACTGTGGTGTCGTCCGCATACTTCACAATGTGGGTAGTAGTGGACCTGGCGCAGCAGTCATGGGTCATCAACGTGAACAGCAGTGGAATCAGGACGCAGCCCTGGGGGGAGCCGGTGCTCAGGGAGATGGCACTGGAGGTGTTGTTGCCCACTCTCACAGACTGGGGTCTGTCTGTGAGGAAGTCAAGCAGCCAGTTGCAAAGGGGGGTACCGAATCCAAGGGGGGCCAGTTCGCTCACCAAGTGCTGCGGGATGATGGCTGCTGAAGTCCAGAAACAACATCCGCACGTGTGTGTCCTTTCCTTCCAGGTGTTCTAAGCTCAGGTGGAATGCTGAGGAGATGGCGTCCTCTGTGAGGCGGTTAGGGCAGGGGTCTCAGACACGCGGCCTGCATGACGTTATTTTGTGGCCCCCACCTTAATATGAAGGTTTAATGTTAGCGCGGCCCGCCAGTTTTATATAAATGACGCTTGACAGCGTTGTGTTATTTGGGTCCAAAATGGCTCTTTCAGCGTTCTGGGTTGCCTGCCCCTGCATTAGTGGAAAAGCGGCAAGTGAGTGAACGCGACAGAGACGTTGCCATGGAGACAACGGTTTTCTTACGTGCCCGGCTGCAGTCACACTGCGACACCTGTACGTCAGTAATAACAGTCCCCGATACCCTGGACCAATTATTATTATTATTATTCTTTTATTGTTTAATTTGCATTGCCTCACACGATAAACACTACATATATTTCTATATGACACCGGATAACACTCCGGGAGCCGTCATATTTTTGCACTCGCTATCCCGGTACTTTCCTGGCTATTACCCGCCGACCGCCGTGTTGCTGTAGGGAAGGAATGCGGAACGACGCTCATTGCGGAAATAACAGTATTCTCCGTGCGTCGGCTAATTACAAATATATTCCATGCTGAGGAGTATGCAAAAAAATGTTTAGGAAATCTTTTCTTGCGACCCAGCCTCACCCAGACTCTGCATTCACTGGCCCCCAAGTAAAGTTAGTTTGAGACCCCTGGGTTAGGGTGATAAGCAAACTGGTATGGGTCGAATTTGGGGGGAATTCTGGTGACAATGTATTCCTTTACCAGCCTCTCGAAGCACTTCATTACAGATGTTTTTTGGGATAAGGTAATCATCTGTTCAGTATTTTAACATAAAAGTATTTGATTGTGAGGCATTAAAGGCCTACTGAAACCCACTACTACCGACCACGCAGTCTGATAGTTTATAAATCAATGATAAAATATTAACAATGCAACACATGCCAATAGTTTACTAAATTGCAATTTTAAATTTCCCGCAAATGTTCCTGTTAAAAACGTCGCGGAATGATGACGCTTATGTTGACGCGTGCTTGTGACGTTATTGGTAGTAGCGGACATTTTATCCCAGCACCACTCACGGCTAAAAATCGTCCGATTTAATCGCATAATTACACAGTATTCTGGACATCTGTGTTGCTGAAACTTTTGCAATTTGTTCAATTAATAATGGAGACGTCAAAGAAGAATGCTGTTGGTGGAAAACGGTGTATTTCGCCCTGCTGTAGCAACACAAACACAGCCAGTGTTTCTTTGTTTGTTGTGAAGCTTTAATATGGAACAGAGCGGTCAAGCGAACATGTTTCTCTACCACACGTCAGCCGGCAGGTTTAGGTGAGAAAAGTGTGGTAATAAGTCGGCTCTTACCGTAAACATGAGCGGAGCTTGTGTCGTTCTTCCTGCAGCTGTCAAAGAGGCAGGAAGAACGACACAAGCTTCACTCAGAGACACAGGCGGTCACACCATCCCTCCGACTTTCAGGTATGACTTTATAATCTCACTAAAACACTAATAACACAATAATCAGATAAGGGATTTTTCAGAATTATCCTAGTAAATGTGTCTAATAACATCTGAATTGCTCCCACTGCCCTCGTCTTTTTTTTTTCTAGTCCTTCACTCTCACTATCCTCATTCACGAATCTTTCATCCTCTCTCCAATTAATGGGGAAATTGTCGCTTTCTCGGTCCGAATCGCTCTAGCTGCTGGGGGCTATGATTGTAAACAATGTTAGGATGTGAGGAGCCCTCACACCGGTGACGTCACGTGCACATCGTCTGCTACTTCCGGTACCGGCAAGCCTTGTTTATTAGCGACCAAAAGTTGCAAACTTTATCGTCGATGTTCTCTACTAAATCCTTTCAGCAAAAATATGGCAATATCGCGAAATTATCAATTATGACACATAGAATGGACCTGCTATGGCAGCGAGAACTCATGCTCAGTCAACCACTCCTTGGTGCTACCAAGGGACGTGCACATGATTATAGAGGGGCAGGGGCTCAAAGTCAGAAAAGGGCAGGACATTTTTTTTTTTGGTCCTTTACACAATATGGAAATTAATGTAAAATTACATTTGCTAATAGGAAGCTAACTACTTAGCTGTGTGTCCTCTGTAGGTAAAAGTGATTGCCATTTCTCATGCGTCAACAAATTATTGTCATAATGAGTTAATTCACATTATCATAGGCATGCAACACATGAAAAGCAAAAAAAAAAACTGGTTTATTATTAGGCTATTTATTGTTAAAGATAAGCACTTTAATATTGAACATTGAACAGTGCAACATGAACTTCGAAAAAAAATTAAAAAACTTCAATGTGAAAATCTGTCCTTCTTCCTTTAACTTGATGAAAACAGCATCAAGTTGTAACTTATGGTCTTTCTCACTTAATGCTCAGACTAAACTGAAACGCAATACAACTTTACATCCAAACCTCTACTGTGAGAGAAATGTGATCCGCCGTAAACACAGTGAATTTTATTCTGAAAATGAACCCGGTGTTTTATTTTGTATTTTGTACACTACTCTGCTCTGTGCGGAATTGATGCGCAGTGCTCCGACGTCCGGCAAAAACAGAAGCTGACACATTGAATAATAGAATAATACACCGTTTTTCTGAAATATGACCCAGATTAGATGCTGAATAAGTGGACGGCGACTAGACCATGACTCACAGGTTCAAGTTGCTCCACTGTCACGTGTCCTCAGGGGCGCATTTGGCTCTCTCTCCTCTCTCTCACTCACTCACTCAATCGCCCTTTCTCTCTCTCTCTGTCGGAAGCGGCAGGCTCAAACAACCCGGTATTACAAGAAAACGTGGAGTTTTTTGTATCGCTGTTTTTTTTGTTTTGTTTTGTTTTTTTATATCCCTAACAGGAATTTATCAATGTTGACACACAGGCAGAGGGCACTTTTTAAGACGAGGCAAAAAAGGGCAGGAGCTCAAGCACCCATAGGGCCCTATGTGTGCACGTGCCAGGTGCTACCTGCCAAAAAGGGTCTAATGCAGGGGTCGGGAACCTTTTTGGCTGAGAGAGCCCATCCATCCATCTATTTTCTGCCGCTTATTCCCGTTCGGGGTCGCGGGGGGCGCTGGCGCCTATCTCAGCTACAATCGGGCGAAAGGCGGGGTACACCCTGGACAAGTCGCCACCTCATCGCAGGGCCAACACAGATAGACAGACAACATTCACACTCACATTCACACACTAGGGCCAATTTTAGTGTTGCCAATCAACCTATCCCCAGGTGCATGTCTTTGGAAGTGGGAGGAAGCCGGAGTACCCGGAGGGAACCCACGCATTCACGGGGAGAACATGCAAACTCCACACAGAAAGATCCCGAGCCTGGATTTGAACCCAGGACTGCAGGACCTTCGTATTGTGAGGCAGACGCACTAACCCCTCTGCCACCGTGAAGCCCGCTGAGAGAGCCATGAAAGCAAAATATTATAAAATATATTTCCGACAGAGCCATATAATATTTTTTAACACTGAATAGAAATAAATGTGTGCATTTTTAAGTAAGACCAACATTTTAAGAACATAATAAGTATCTTCTTCTTTTTAATAACGTTGTTATTCTGAAGCTAATGAATAAAATAGTTCTTACCATTAATGCGACTTCTTGAACAGGAACGGTAGAAAACGGATGGATGGATTAAAATGCATGAGAATGTTTTATGTTTTGGACGTTATTTTTAACACTGTGATTACCAGCGGAATTATTCATTACTCATTGCTGTGTTTTTCAACCACTGTGCCGCGGCACAGTCTGGTGTGTCGTGGGAGACATTATGTAATTTCACTTAGTTGAGTTGATAAGATTTTTTGCAAACCTGTAACTATAATTCAAAAATGTGCTTTTATTGAGTGTCTGTGCTGTCTAGAGCTCGGCAGAGTAAGTGTGTAATACTCTTCCATATCAGTAGGTGGCAGCAGGTAGCTAATTGCTTTTGTAGATGGTATGTCGTGATCACAATATGCGGGAGGCAGCATGTAGGTAAAAAGGTATCCAACACTTAAACTAAAAATAAACAAAAGGTGAGTGCCGCTAAGAAAAGGCATTGAAGCAAAACAAAACTGCAAAGTAAACAAAAACAGAATGCTGGACGACAGCAAAGACTTACAGTGTGCGGAGCAGACGGCGTCCACAAAGTACATCCGTATATGGCATGACAATCAACAATGTCTACACAAAGAAGGAGTGCGTCCGCACAACTTAAATAGTCTTGATTGTAAAAACAAAGCAGGTGCGATGAATAGCATTCAAGGAGGACATGAAACTGCTACAGGAAAATACCAACAAAAGAAGAAAAGCCACCAAAATAGGAGAGAGAGTCACACAGGAAAACACCGAAAAAACTCCAAATGAGTTACGGCTTGACAGTACACCTAGAGCTATTGCGAGAACAACTTTTTTTTCTGCAATATCAGCTACTGAGTTTAATTTTTTTAATGTTTTCTGCTGGTGGTGCGCCTCAGAATCTTTTCAATGAAAAAAGTGTGTTTTGGCTCAAAAAAGGTTGAAAAACACTGACTTTATCGTGTTAAGCAATGCCAGCTAAGATTTATCTGAGAGCCAGATGCAGTCATCAAAAGAGCCACATCTGGCTCTAAAGCCATAGGTTCCCTACCCCTGGTCTAATGCGACCCGCCACCTCCTTGCCACACATTACTAAAAGGACGAGAGACCTCTTCCACAAAATGCAACGGGTCCATCAGACCCACAAACACGGGCTGAGTAACAACAATATGCACACCACACAAGGGTTAAATCAAAATGTTACACTCCACATTACAACGCGTCTACTGAATTGAGGAGATTTACTAAAATATGAACTAGACCTCCCATGACATTCAGAGAGCTGTTCTTTAGTATTTCTGAAGTCCTCATTTTAACATTTTCACTCCCGGCAAAAGGGTAAAAAAAGAGAGTGACAGAAAAAATTTGTTTTTTAAAATCCATGTATTGTCTTCTTTTTTTTTTTTTTTGCTTTCTTTTTTCACCCATTTGTGTCTTCAGACACAATTATTTGTCTGTTCACTTCATTGTTGCAGCAGCAGCGGCAAACAATCGAGCCAATTTGGCTCAGGTTGTGAAGTTAAGATAAGGCTTTTGTGGAAGCATTCAAATGGAACTCAGTCAGCTCATTCATGTCTGGCTTAAACCTCAACACACACACACACACACACACACACACACACACACACACGTGTCACACGCTTCTCTTTTGGCTTATTGTGTTGGCGCTAAAACACACACGCATCTGAACCTTTTTAAATTAAACTTTGAATGGAACCTCACTGGCCGCAATATCAGGTGCAACACACAATCGCATCCGAGATAAGGACTGAGTCGAGGATTCAACAATTTGCAGTCACTTTTTCTTATTTGTGGCATATTTTGAGTCATCCTGTGAATTTAGCTGAATATTGTGACTATCATCAATAACACGTGGGAGCATAATAATATTCATGCAGATCTACAAAACCCAAAATCATTTTCAAATGCTTATATTCAATTGAATGGACTGCAAATACAATATATTTAACATTCAGACTGGTAAACGTTGTTATTTTTTGCAAATATTAGCTCATTTGGAATTTCATGCCTGCGACATGTTTTCAAAAAGCTGGCACAAGTGGCAAAAAAGATTGAGAAAATTGAGGAATGCTCATCAAACACTTATTTGGAATATCCCGCGGGTGAACAGGCTAATTGGGAACAGGTGGGTGCCATGATTGGGTATAAAAAGCAGCTTCCATGAAACGCTCAGTCATTCACCAAAAAGGACGGGGCAAGGGTCACCAATTTGTCGACAAATGTGTGAGCAAACTGTCCAACAGTTTAGCAACAACATTTCTCAACTAGATATTGCAAGGAATTTAAGGATTTCCCCATCTACGATCATCAAAAAGTTCAGAAAATCTGGAGAAATCACTGCACGTAAACGGCTCAACATTGAATTACCGTGACTTTCAATTGCTCAGGCGGTACATCATCAAAAAGCGTCATCAGTGTGTAAAGGATATCACCACATGGGCTCGGGAACACTTAAATAAAAAAACACTGTAAGTAACAGCAGTTTGTCACTACATATGTGATTGCGAGTTAAAACTCTACTATGCAAAGCCAAAGCCATTTATCAACAACACCCAGAAAAGCTTTGCTGTGCCCCAGCTCATCTGAGATGGACTGATGTAAAGTGGAAAATGTAAAGGAGTCTACATTTCAAGTTTTTTGGGGAAACTTTGGATGTCTTGTCCTACGGAACAAAGACGAAAAGGACAATCCGGATTTTTATAGGTGCAAAGTTCAAAAGCCAGCATCTGTCATGGGCGGGGGTGTACTAGTGCCTGAGGCATGGGTAACTGACACATCGGTGAAGGCACCATTAATGCTGAAAGGTACATACAGGTTTTGGAGCAACAAATGTTGCCAATCAAGCAACGTTATCATGGACGCCCCTGCTTATTTCAGCAAGACATCTATTCAATTGACTATAAGTTGAAAATTATTTGTAAGTCACCGTATTCTATTTTATTTACGAATTACACAAGGTGCAAACTTCACTGGTTTGTGGGTTAAAAAAGTTGCGCTTTTGCAAAAGCAAACACACAATGCGTTTTGACTTTATTTCAAATATTTTTTTGTAATTTATGTTATTCAAAGCAGTGGCTGTCATTAATAACTGAAAACAATCACACTGAACATGTGTTTTTTTTTGCGTGAGAACGTTTGAGGCGGCACAACATTTAGGGGTGGGTCCATATAGTGAACGTGTAAAATGCAACAAAATAAAAACACCTCAAAGGAGAATATTAACATATTCTTAATAATAAATTATTTGCTTCTAGTAGCGCCACAAAGTTACGGAAAATTCAGAAACTGAATTCCATACATTTCTCTACACAAGTTTGTATTCCAACGTGTACCAAGAAGGTATCAATTCTCGTAAAATCAAACTGTGCCATATTTGCTTGTGGCGTCGCGGCTAGTTGCAATCCAATCATCGGCTCAACCACTTGTCGAGAAAACAATCATTCAGGCAGGACTCAGAGCGAACTCAACCAAACTGCCTCTTGGTGTTGTTGTCATTTTCAATGCCAACAAAGAAAGACTGCCCAGTGGTAAAGTAAAGCTCCATTTTTCCAAAATACACTAGCTTGATGCTAATGCTAATAATACAATGGCTTCTCTGATTACCATTAGCGATTTTAAATGGCAATTTCAACACCTTCAAATTGGCGATAAAACCTAAAATTAAGATTCACGTTGCAATCAAATAGCTGGTGTGTTATAGGTACACTACTTACAGTACAAATACTTTGTAGTAGCAACAAAACAACATTAGACTAAACTTGCACATTCAACTTCATGGCAATGGCTACTTCCCAGCTCGGCAACACACCATAGCCTGTGCACTACTGCCATCTCATGTCTTGGAGTTGCAACTCCATGCAAATTATACTGTATAATACTTGCAAATGAGACTCAGAAATGTAATAATAATAATGATAATAATAATGATAATTATATATATTATGAATATGTATATATATCAAAGGTGGATACTTTTTAAATGTTGCATAAAAAAAAATATTTCATCATTAAATAATAAACATTAATTAACACACTAAATTACCAAAACTTGGCAAAGTACCACATCATACCAGTACCAGTATCAATTCCCAGTAAACGGGAATTGGTCAAGTCTCTGTTCAAATGTAAAACGAACCAATTCTAAGTACCAAAACTGTAGGATAGGATAGGATAGGATAGAATAGGTCTTTATTGTCATTGCAGAAGTACAACGAAACTTGGTTTTCAGCACAAACCTGTTCAAGATTAGACAAACAAACAGTGTACAGGGTTACAGAACAAGAACGCTGATGGGTCGCCATAAGGCGCCCCGTAAAAAATGGGAAAAAGGTAAATGCTGGGGAAGGATGAGTAAAAAAATACAATCTAGACTGGGCTCCTAAGGTGGCCCAGTCTAGAGTGGAAAAAAAAACTCCATAGCAAAGCACATATACATATTACAACATACATCTCGAGATATCTAGCAACAGAGGGAAGGTAGTTCAAGGTCATGGTGGTAGGCCGCAGCTCTTCAGGCGCTGACCATCCATGTGGCGTATATTTTTTGGTGGGTGTGTGTGTATGTGAGTGTGTGTAAGCCCGCAGTGTGTCTCTGTTCCGCGGCCTTGATGTATTATGCAGTCGCTAGTCCAAAGGTCAACAACAACAGGTGTGTGTCCATAAGAGACAAGAAGGGAGTTTGTTGTGTCTTCGCCGCAGTGTCCTTCAGGAGAGTCTCGAAGCCAGGGAAACAATCCAAGTTAGAATGATTTATATGCGAGTGAAAATAAAATTTGCTTCTCACTCTAAATTGTTTATGGCTGGTCCTCAAAACTGCGGGGTAGAAAGTCCGATGTAATCCACAGTTCTTCCCGCATCCTCCAATCATTTGTGGCAACTTCGGGGTACTTTGAAGACTGCCAGCAACTTCCAGTTTGTCGACAAACCAGAGCAACGCTTACTTCAATCAGTAGATCTTGTTAATTTTTTTGAGGCCTGTTAAATAGTTCCAATGTTTGGATTTGGAGAGCAGTGCAAAAAGAGGCGACAAGAAAGTTAAGACAAGACAAAACAAAGAAGCAAGCAGGAGAGATAAGGGAGAGGAAAGGGAAGTGTCCACCCTCGATGAGTGCCAGAGAGAAAAAAAAAGTGCGTGCTAATGAACGTGTGTACAAAGTGTTATAAAATAATCGTATTATACATTTCGCAGGATTGTACTGACAAACCAATAACTAATACCTTCACGTTTAGAATTATTAGTCTTGAATCAGGTTTTTTTTTCTCATTATATTTCAACAAGTATTTTTTAATCAGTTTTTTTTTCCCAAATAATGCATGCATTTCAGTTATTAGACTGACACCTTTCTTTTCCCATTCATGTGTTCATATTTGTTATGCATAAACGGCTCTCTGTGAAAGTGTGTAATTTGGCTGTTTGGCGGTTGGCAGACGTCTGGAAATTCCACTCATTCGAGCATAAGCAAAAAGAGTTTGATGTCTTTTTTTTTCAATTTTGTTAGATAGGGCAAGTTTCTAAATTAAGGGATGTGAAAGTGGTTTTCAGTGAGGGCCACAGGTAACAGCCAATAATGTATGAATTTGCTTTGGAATTTCATTATTAATTATTTGAATTGTTTTAAGTAGACTGTCTATTTACGGTAAGACTTAAAAAAATGTAAAATTTTACTGTAAAATTTTGTTTTTTGGGGTATTTTTTTACAACAATTTACGGTAAATGGTAAAACACTACCATTGTTTTTTGGGTTTTTTTACGGAAAAAAACTGGCAGCTTAGTTGCCATAATTTTGTTAAATTGACATTGTTTTTTTTTTACAATATTGTATTTATTCATGGGAAAAACGTAAAAGTATTTTTTTTTCTACCGCAAAAACCTCATGTGCAAAACACAGTAGTATTTTTTTCCAATTTATGCTGTAAATAACAACGCAACATTTATTGTCATTTTTATTAATTTCATGTGTAATTTGCTGTAAAGTTAAGTATTTTTATTTCGACAAAAGCATGTTTGGAAAGTATGATAATATACTGTAATATTTGTTGCAATATTGGTGTCCCGGCCCGGTCGCACATTACACAGAGTTGAGCACACCGGTACGGCTGCAGCAAGCACCGGCAATCAGTCGCAGGCAATTAACACACCTGAAGCTGATCAATAGACCTGCCTTCATAAGCCGACACAACCTGCTATCCTGCGCCAGAACATAGTCGTCTGTTACTTTACAGTAAGGGAATATCTAGCTCTATGCCATCTTGCGCTATCTGTGTGTTCTCCCCCGTCGTCCTCCCTGCAGCCTGCCTCTGTTCCCACGTTACGAGATGTGTGTCTCGTCTACCCGCGTTTCCTCTGCTTTCCTGGCTGCCTCTTGGATCTAGACCTCCCGCCTGGACATGGACTTTAGACGCCTCTCTCCTCCTTTTGACGTCTGCTCACGGACCTCCGAGGCCAGCCAAGCCCCTCTTGGACTTTCGCCTCTCGCACAACACTACCGCTATCACTCAGCAGTTAATTCCCACACATAGTCGCACAGTTGGGGGCCGGGGGTGGGGGGGGGGCATGTCTTTTTTTACTAACAAGACATCATGGCGAAGCCAGAGTTGAGTTTCTTAACATGAATATATTCTCACTACTTTTCTTTTGTTGAGCACAAAGAAAATAACATTTTAGTTAAATGTAGGTTGTGTCTTGGATCAAAGATCCTATCTACTGCCCAAAAAAGCAATTCAGCTGGAACAACTACAAAAGCAACATGCTTCTATGAAGCTAGTAAAGAGAGAGACAGACTCCAATGCCACTTCACCTAAGGATTTTAACGGAGGGACTGCTAGCCAAGACAACGTTGATAGAGCCATTGCAGTGTATGTGCTAGAAGACATGCAGGCTATTTCTACAGTGGAGTCACCCGATTTTAGGCAGCTAAATAGCATGATACCGGGCGTCAAACCGCACATGGCACGGAAAACATTTTCCAAGGACCTGGACACAGTGGACAGTGGGCACATAAACATGGAAATCAAGCTAAAGAAGACACTCCAAACGCTTCCCCTGTTCATCATTCAGGACTAAGGTATAACACTCTGTCAATTTTCTTATATACTCTTTCATTCTAGACTTCTCGAGTGTTTGACTATCACATCACTCTAAATCAGGGGTCTCAGACACGCTGATTTAGAGTGACGGCCCCCACCGTAATATGAAAGTTTAATAATAGTGCGGCCCGCAAGTTTTATATGAATGGCGCTTGACAGCTTTGTGTTGTTTGGGTCCTAAATGGCTCTTTCAACGTTCTGGATTGCCTACCCCTGCGTTTGTGGAAAAGCGCAAGTGAATGAAAGCGACAGAGATGTTGCCATGGAGACGAGGGTTTTCTTAAGTGCCTGACTGCAGTCACACTGCGACACCTGTCCGTCAGTAATAAGCTGGACCAATTCAAACCGGTATTCGTTTTTTTGTTTTTTAAATTGCGTTGCCTCACACGATGAACACTAACATATATTTATATATGAACCCGGATAACCCGCTTTTTTGCGCTCGCTATTCCGGTACTTTACCGGCTATTATCCGCCGACCACCGTGTTGCTGTAGAGAGAAAAAGCACGGAACGACACGCATTGCGGAAATAACCTTATTCTCTGTGCTTCGGCTTAAGGTAAATATATTCCATAACCCCAAACATGTCTTTTTCAAAGCCTGCAGAGAGGAGAAAGGTTATTGATGTGCAAAGACAATTCCAGGAAAAGTGGGGGATGCAATATTTCTTATATTTCTTATATGTCTTTGTGGAGAGGCGGAGCCGACGGGCCGACAGCGGGATAGGACAAATCATGGTCCTACCCAAGATGGCAGGCAGGAGGCGGAGTATGCAGCGGAACGGAGAGCCGGGGCGCACTCCCGAGGCGTTCCCATGCCAGCCAGGTGACATAGTCTTCCCAACGTGTCCTGGGTCTTCCCCGTGGACTCCTACCGGTTGGACGTGCCCTAAACATCTCCCTAGGGAGGTGTTCGGGTGGCATCCTGACCAGATGCCCGAGCCACCTCATCTGTCTCCTCTCAATGTGGAGGAGCAGCGCCTTTACTTTGAGCTCCTCCCATATGGCAGAGCTTCTCACCCTTTCTCTAAGGGAGAGACCCCGCCACTCGGCGGAGGAAACTCATTTCGGCCGCTTGTACCCATGATCTTATCCTTTCAGTCATGACCCAAAGCTCATGGCCATAGGTGAGGATGGGAACGTAGATCGATCGGTAAATTGAGAGGTTTGGCTTCCGGCTCAGCTCCTTCTTCACCACAACGGATCATTTTTTTTAAAGAAATCTTTTCTTGCATCCAGTGGCCCCCAGGTAAATTGTGTTAGCGACCCCTGCTCTAAATGTATAGACTATACAATTCACAGACATAAAGAGGGATCCTAGTGGGCCAGGCCAATCTTTCCTTTTCTCTAAACTAAAACTGGAGAAATGCGTAGTGTTCTGGGCTTCAGTACAGTGTTCATCTCCTGAAGACATTGAATTGTATTTCACAATTCCTTGAGTGAAAAAATGCCTTGTTTGGCGCTGTGTATGTCATGTGTGCCTTCCTTGGGTGAAGCCAGCTTTATAACTATGTTGTTATTATGCTGTTTGTTACTTATGTATGTTATGTTGCAGTTATTTAAAATAGTTTTGTCAATTTGTTCTGGCCCGAAATAAATTGGCCCTTTGAAACATATCTTTGTCTTTGTGTGTTGTACGTAGACCACATTGGTGAAATGAAGGCTAAAAGGGCATTAATGAGAGCCTTAATTAAAAAAAAAAAAAAAGAAGTAACTTGCACAGGGGGGTTAGTGCATGTGCCTCACAATACGAAGGTCCTGAGTTCGATCCCGGGTTAGGGATCTTTCTCTGTGGAGTTTGCATGTTCTCCCCATGACTGCCTGGGTTCCCTCCGGGTACTCGAGCTTCCTCCCACCTCCAAAGACATGCATCTGGGTTGTCTGTCTATCTGTGTTGGTCCTGCGATGAGGTGGCGACTTGTCCAGGGTGTATGCCGCCTTCAGCCCAAATGCAGCTGAGATAGGCTCCAGCATCCCCCGCGACCCCGAAAGGGACAAGCGGTAGAAAAATGGATGGATGGATGGATGGATGGAAGTAAGTAACTAAATGGTTACTTTTCACAGTAACTCACTACTTTTTGGAGTAAGTAACTGAGTTAGTAACTGAGTTACTTTTGAAATAAAGTAACTAGTAACTGTAACTAGTTACTGGTTTTCAGTAATCAACCCAACACTGCACCTGTATGTGCCGTCTCTTTCCTCCTGTACACATAACAATTGGATGCTATCCTTCCATCCACTTTCTACCGCTTGTCCCTTTTGGGGTCAGGGGGGGGGGGGGGGTGCTGGAGCCTATCTCAGCTGCATTAGGGCGGAAGGTGGGGTACATCCTGGACATGTGGCCACCTCATCGCAGCAATTGGATACCATTAAAGTTTAAAAGGCAATGCACTTTCTGTCAAAATTAAAAAAAAAATCCATTACATTTAGTGAGAAAATATTAGGTACTTTATTGACAAATCATTTCCAGGTGTTTGTGGGTCAGAATGATTTTGCAGGCCTGAGCTTGTATTCTAAATAAAAGCAGAGAGAAAATAAAGCCCAGTACTGGACCGTAGAGTAAGATGCATCCCACCGCAAAGGTGTCAAACTGTCAAAAGTGCTACTATAATACAAACCCTGTTTCCATATGAGTTGGGAAATTGTGTTAGATGTAAATATAAACAGAATACAATGATTTGCAAATCCTTTTCAACCAATATTCAGTTGAATATGCTACAAAGACAACAAATTTGATGTTCAAACTCATAGTTTATTTTATTTTTTGCGAATAATAATTAACTTAGAATTTCATGGCTGCAACACGTGCCAAAGTAGTTGGGAAAGGGCATGTTCACCACTGTGTTACATCACCTTTTCTTTTAACGACACTCAATAAACATTTGGAAACTGAGGAAACTAATTGTTGAAGCTTTGAAAGTGGAATTCTTTCCCATTCTTGTTTTATGTAGAGCTTCAGTCGTTTAACAGTCCGGGGTCTCCGCTGTCGTATTTTACGCTTCATAAGGGGCCTCATATTTTCAATGGGAGACAGGTCTGGACTGCAGGCGGGCCAGGAAAGTACCCGCACTCTTTTTTTTACGAAGCCACGCTGTTGTAACACGTGCTGAATGTGGTTTGGCATTGTCTTGCTGAAATAAGCAGGGGCGTCCATGAAAAAGATGGCGCTTAGATGGCAGACCAAAACCTGTAATTGCGTCCACAGCTTGTGTGCATGTGTGTGTGTGTGTGTGTGTGTGTGTGTGTATGTGATTTATGTGCGACAATATGCCCAACGTTGTGGAAAGAATGTCAACCACACTTGGCGATGATGTGTTACCGTGTTGGCCCGAGCCCAGCTGTGGTGTGGGGATTAAACCTGTTGTCATCATATTAATTAGTGTTGTCATGATAATTCAGCATTAATGGTGCCTTCACAGATGTTTAAGTTACCCATGCCTTGGGCACCAATGCACCCCCATAGTGGTTGTCTGAAGTGTTCCTGAGCCCATGTGGTGATATCCTTTAGAGATTGATGTCGGGTTTTGATACAGTGCCGTCCGAGGGATTGAAGGTCACGGTCATTCAATGTTAGTTTCCGGCCATGCCGCTTACGTGGTGTGATTTCTCCAGATTCACTGAAACTTTTGACGATATTATGGACCGTAGATGTTGAAATCCCTAAATTTCTTGCAATTGCACTTTGAGAAACGTTGTTCTTAAACTGTTTGACTATTTGCTCACGCAGTTGTGGACAAAGGGGTGTACCTCGCCCCATCCTGTCTTGTGAAAGACTGAGCATTTTTTGAGAAGCTGTTTTTATACCCAATCATGGCACTCACCTGTTCCCAATTATCCTGCACACCTGTGGGATGTTCCAAATAAGTGTTTGATGAGCTTTCCTCAACTTCATCAGAATTTATTGCCACCTTTTCCAACTTCTTTGTCACATGTTGCTGGCATCAAATTTTAAAGTTAATGATTATTTGCAAAAAAAAAAATAAAAGTTTATCAGTTTGAACATCAAATATGTTGTCTTTGTAGCATATTCAACTGAATATGGGTTCAAAAGGATTTGCAAATCATTGTATTTCGTTTGTATTTACATCTAACACAATTTCCCAACTCATATGGAAACGGGGTACACACACTTTCACACGGTTTAATAGTGTTTTTTTTTTTTTCTTCTGGTGACCTCCAGCCGGGAGGTCACAAAAGATGAGCTGTTATTTCAAGATGCTCTGAAATCCACTCACACATTTGCACCTCCTAAGGCCTGTAATTGCGTCCACAGCTTGTGTGCATGTGTGTGTGTGTGTGTGTGTGTGTGTGTGTGTGTGTGTGTGTGTGTGTGTATGTGATTTATGTGCGACAATATGCCCAACGTTGTGGAAAGAATGTCAACCACACTTGGCGGTGATGTGTTACCGTGTTGGCCCGAGCCCAGCTGTGGTGTGGGGATTAAACCTGTTGTCATCATATTAATTAGTGTTGTCATGATAATTTGAGTGCCCGTGGCCACCGACTGTATGCGGTCCAGCCCCTTTCTCGCTCCCCCCTTACTTTCTTTATTCCTTCATACCATCCGTAGGACACATTGGGAACGTATTATTGCCATCCATCCATCCATCTTCTTCCGCTTACCCGAGGTCGGGTCGCGGGGGCAACAGCCTAAGCAGGTAAACCCAGACTTCCCTCTCCCCAGCCACTTCGTCTAGCTCTTCCCAGGGGATACCGAGGCGTTCCCAGGCCAGCCGGGAGAAATAATCTTCCCAACGTGTCCTGGGTCTTCCCGTGGCCTCCTACCGGTCGAATGTGCCTTAAACACCTTCCTAGGGAGGCGTTTGGGTGGCATCCTGACCAGATGCCTGAACCATCTCATTTGGCTCCTCTCGATGTGGAGGAGCAGCGGGTTTACTTTGAGCACCCCACAGATGGCAGAGCTTCTCACCCTATCTCTAAGGGAGAGCCCCGCCACCCGATGAAGGAAACTCCTCATTTCGTACCCGTGATCTTGTCCTTTTGGTCATAACTCAAAGCTCATGACCATAGGTGAGGATGGGAACGTAGATCGACTGGCAAATTGAGAGCTTTGCCTTCCGGCTCTGCTCCTTCTTCACCACAACTGATTGATACAGCGTCCACATTACTGAAGACGCCGCACCGATCCGCCTGTCGATCTCACGATCAACACTTCCCTCACTCGTGAACAAGACTCTGAGGTACTTGAACTCCTCCACTTGGGGAAGGGTGGGGCAGGGTCTCCTCCCCAACCTGGAAATGGCACTCCACCCTTTCCCGGGCGAGAACCATGGACTCGGACTTGGAGATGCTAATTCTCATCCCAGTCGCTTCACACTCGGCTGCAAACTGATCCAGTGAGAGCTGAAGATCCTGACCAGATGAAGCCATCAGGACCACATCATCTGCAAAAAGCTGAGAGCTGATCTTGCAGCCACCAAACCGGATCGCCTCAACACCTTGACTGCGCCTAGAAATTCTATCCAAAAAAGTTATGAACAGAATCTGTGACAGGGGGCAGCCTTGGCGGAGTCCAACCCTCACTGGAACGGGTCTGACTTACTACCGGCAATGCGGACCAAGTTCTGACACTGATCATACAGGGAGCGGACCGTCATAATCAGATCTCACATACTATTGCCTGGCTATTAAAATGAACCAAATAAACGCTGTCATCTCAATTGAACTGCTCAACGTAAAGGATATCATTGCTGACCCTTTGAGATATACAGTACAATTAGCGTAACACAGCACACTCATGCACGGACGACAAAATTTGAGAAAACAAATTTTTTCAAAGGCTGTGAATCTTGGTGAATCTACCAAATGATTCGATTTGATCCGATTCTTGGGTGTAACCGCCGTATTTTTCGGACAAAATTGGGACTCAGACGCAGAGTAGGGAACAATCGGGCAGGATTTTATTTTGAAAGTTTCTTTTCACCTCCAGAGTCAGGGCACATCAACATTGGCTATTACCTGACTTGTCGGCGAAAAAGAGGTTCCACAAAAAAGAAACAAACAAAAATCTCTCCGAAAGGAGGAAACAAAATAATAACGAACTAAACTTGACGCAGGATATAATCTATGAAATTTAATCATAAACAAAATAAAAACGCTCCAAAAGGAGGAAGGAAAATGGCCATAAAACTTCTACACTGTATCTTATCTAAAAAAAAGGTTAACAAAAGTTGTCACTCCAAAAAATTGAGGAAAAGGAAGAAGTGTGGCAAAATACTGAAAACTCACCACTTCGGTTGCAAAACTAAATAACCCAAAATCACTGTGCTGAGGAGGAGGAAAAGAAAACTCAACAAGGGAATTCAGGATCAAGATTTTTAAACAAGAGCCGAGGCAAGGCTTGGACAGGAAGCTGGAGAGGCACGGACAAACGAGACAATCTGGCACAAAACTAAGGGAGGCGTGGGCTTATAAGACACATGAGGGTAATGGGGAATCAGTGGAAACAATCAGGGGTCAGGGATGACGTCTGACTGATGACACAAAAGGAAGGGCAAGTAACCTGAAACGAGAGAGTTACTTTTCAAACTAAATCATGCAATTCACAAACACAGAAAAAAACCCCAAGACAACTTTAATTTTCTCAAAAATCCAGGGTGCGCCTTAAAACCCGGTTCGCCTAATTTCCGGCATATTTATGTTTGGGCTTACTCACCTGGGAGCAATTTTATTTTGTACATGGTGTAATGATAAGTGTGACCAGTCACACATAAGAGATGTGAGTAGACTGCAATATGACGCCAGTAAATAACACCGACATTTTAAAAATGTTCCATTGAAAGTAAAGAGTAATAATGCGCCCTTTAATCCGGTGCGCCCTATGGTCCAGACAATACGGTAACGTTTTAATATAACAGTGAATGCCAGTTCTATGATGAACTGCATTCATCCATGAAATAAACAACTCCGATCAATGTGTATGTTTTTTTTTTTAAAGGAAACTGGTTTTGTGTAATAAAATGCTTCCAAAACACTTAATAATCCAACACTTCTAGGTGCTAAAGGGGATGTGTGAGCTTTAGCACAGCTAAAGAATACCTGGGGAAATGGAGATCACTCGAGAAAAGATGATGATGACTGCATGCATCAAGTAGTGTCAAATTATCTTTAGGGCAAGTAAGAGTTGTCCCAGTACCAAAATTTAGGTACTGGTATCGGTACCGAAATGTATTTCGATACTTTTCGGTACGTTTCTAAATAAAGGGGACCACATAAAATTGCATTATTGGCTTTATTCTAACAACAATTCTTAGGGTACATTAAATATATTCTGGAAGTCGCTTCCTAGCGGTCCCACTGTCAGACACGGCACAGGAGGTTCAACAAGGTTTTAATGATAATGTTTTTTTCCCAACAAAAGTTTTCTCTCCCAGAACGTGACTTTTCAGCCACGTCCGTATCCTTTCTCCCTCTCGGCTCCCGGCCGCTTACTGTTAAAGACAGCAGATGGTTAGACAACTCGCACCACCTGGGAAATCTAATCACCTGCCAGCTGTTTCTCGCCGTAAGCACTGCCACATCCCCGTGCTCTGTCTTCAGAACCATGGACAGAGGCGGTGACCTTTGCTCCTGCAGGCGTGCTGGTCACACTCTCCCTCCACATATGTATCTTATTGCAAGTTTGTCCTCAAATTAAATAGTGAACATACAAGACAACTTTTTCTTTTAGTCCTAAATAAAATTCTGCTCCTAATCTCCCAAAATGTTATTAGTTAATGAGGTTATTAGAGACAACAACCTTAACGTCATCGGTCTTAGCGAAACCTGGCTTAAACCAGACGACTTTTTTGCAATAAATGAGACATCCCCTCCTAACTATACGAATGCGCATATTGCCCGTCCCCTTAAAAGGGGAGGGGGGGTCGCACTAATATACAACGAAAACTTTAACTTTAGACCTAACTTAAATAATAAATATAAATCGTTTGAGGTGCTTTCTATGAAGTCTGCCACACCCCTGCCTCTGTGCCTGGCCGTCATCTACCGCCCCCCAGGGCCCTATTCGGACTTTATTAGTGAATTCTCAGAGTTTGTTGCTGATCTAGTGACACACGCCGATAATATAATTATAATGGGGGACTTTAATATCCATATGAATACCCCATTGGACCCACCGTGCGTGGCACTCCAGACTATAATTGATAGCTGTGGTCTTACACAAATAATAAATGAACCAACGCATCGCAGCGGTAATACGATAGACCTAGTGCTTGTCAGAGGTATCACCGTTTCCAAAGTTATGATACTCCCGTATACTACAGTAATGTCCGATCATTACCTTATAAAATTCGAACTTCAGACTCATGTTCGGCAAGCTAATAATAATAAAAACTGCTATAGCAGCCGCAACATTAATGCTGCCACAACAACGACTCTTGCTGACCTACTGCCCTCGGTAATGGCACCATTCCCACAGTAAGTGGGCTCTATTGATGACCTCACTAACAACTTTAACAACGCCCTGCGCAAAACCATTGATAGTATAGCACCGCTGAAGTTAAAAAAGGCTCCAAAAAGGCGTACGCCATGGTTTACTGAAGAAAATAGAGCTCAGAAATTATTATGTAGAAAGCTGGAACGCAAATGGCGCACGACTAAACTTGAGGTGCACCATCAAGCATGGAGTGATAGTTTAATAACTTATAAACGCATGCTTACCTTAGCTAAAACTAATTATTACTCAAATCTCATCCGCATTAATAAAAACGATCCAAATTTTTTGTTTAGTACAGTAGCATCGCTAACCCAACAAGGGACTCCTTCCAGTAGCTCCACCCATTCGGCAGATGACTTTATGAAGTTCTTTGATAAGAAAATTTAATTTATTAGAAAGGAGATTAAAGACAAAGCGTCCCAGCTACAACTGGGTTATAGTAACACTGATACAATGGTATATACGGCGGATACTGCAAATATCCAAAATAGTTTCTCTCGTTTTGATGAAATAACACTAGAAGAATTGTTACAACGTGTAAATGGAATAAAACAAACAACATGTTTACTTGACCCACTTCCTGGGAAACTTATCAAGGAGCTTTTTGTATTATTAGGTCCATCAGTGCTAAATATTATAAACGTATCACTTTCCTCGGGCACTGTTCCCCGAGCATTCAAAAAAGCGGTTATTCATCCTCTCCTTAAAAGACCTAACCTCGATCCTGACCTCATGGTAAACTACCGACCGGTGTCTCACCTTCCCTTTATTTCGAAAATCCTCGAAAAAATTGTTGCAGAGCAGCTAAATGAACACTTAGCGTTTAACAATCTATGTGAAACCTTTCAATCCTGTTTCAGGGCAAATCACTCGACTGAGACAGCCCTCGCAAAATTGACTAATGATCTATTGCTAACGATGGACTCTGATTCGTCATCTATGTTGCTGCTCCTCGATCTTAGCGCTGCTTTCGATACCGTCGATCATAATATTTTATTAGAGCGTATCAAAACACGAATTGGTATGTCAGACTCAGCCCTGTCTTGGTTTAACTCATATCTTACTGATAGGATGCAGTGTGTCTCCCATAACAGTGTGACCTCGGACTATGTTAAGGTAACGTGTGGAGTTCCCCAGGGTTCGGTCCGTGGCCCTGTACTCTTCAGCATCTACATGCTGCCGCTAGGTGACGTCATACGCAAATACGGTTTTAGCTTTCACTGCTATGCTGATGACACCCAACTCTACATGCCCCTAAAGCTGACCAACACGCCGGACTGTAGTCAGCTGGAGGCGTGTCTTAATGAAATTAAACAATGGATGTCCGCTAACTTTTTGCAACTTAACTCCAAAAAAACAGAAATGCTGATTATCGGTCCTGCTAGACACCGAGCTCTATTTAATAATACAACTTTAACATTTGACAACCAAATAATAAAACAAGGTGACTCGGTAAAAAATCTGGGTATTATCTTCGACCCAATTCTCTCCTTTGAGTCACACATTAAAAGCGTTACTAAAACGGCCTTCTTTCATCTCCGTAATATCGCTAAAATTCGCTCCATTTTGTCCACTAAAGACGCAGAGATCATTATCCATGCGTTTGTTACGTCTCGTCTCGATTACTGTAACGTATTATTTTCGGGTCTCCCCATGTCTAGCATTAAAAGATTACAGTTGGTACAAAATGCGGCTGCTAGACTTTTGACAAGAACAAGAAAGTTTGATCATATTACGCCTGTACTGGCTCACCTGCACTGGCTTCCTGTGCACTTGAGATGTGACTTTAAGGTTTTACTAATTACGTATAAAACACTACACGGTCTAGCTCCAGCCTATCTTGCCGATTGTATTGTACCGTATGTCACGGCAAGAAATCTGCGTTCAAAAGACTCCGGCTTATTAGTGATTCCTAGAGCCCAAAAAAAGTCTGCGGGCTATGGAGCCTTTTCCATTCGGGCTCCAGTACTCTGGAATGCCCTCCCGGTAAAAGTTTGAGATGCTACCTCAGTAGAAGCATTTAAGTCTCACCTTAAAACTCATCTGTATACTCTAGCCTTTAAATAGACCTCCTTTTTAGACCAGTTGATCTGCCGCTTCTTTTCTTTCTCCTATGCCCCCCCCTCCCTTGTGGAGGGGGTCCGGTCTGATGACCATGGATGAAGTACTGGCTGTCCAGAGTCGAGACCCAGGATGGACCGCTCGTCGGGACCCAGGATGGACCGCTCGCCTGTATCGATTGGGGACATCTCTACGCTGCTGATCCGCCTCCGCTTGAGATGGTCTCCTGTGGACGGGACTCTCGCTGCTGTCTTGGATCCGCTTTGGACTGAACTCTCGCGGCTGTGTTGGAGCCACTATGGATTGAACTTTCGCAGCATCATGTTAGACCCGCTCGACATCCATTGCTTTCTGTCCCCTAGAGGGAGGGGGTTGCCCACATCTGAGGTCCTCTCCAAGGTTTCTCATAGTCAGCATTGTCACTGGCGTCCCACTGGATGTGAATTCTCCCTGCCCACTGGGTGTGAGTTTTCCTTGCCCTTTTGTGGGTTCTTCCGAGGATGTTGTAGTCGTAATGATTTGTGCACTCCTTTGAGACATTTGTGATTTGGGGCTATATAAATAAACATTGATTGATTGATTGATTTAGTTGTTGACATATGCAGTAATATATTGTGTCATTTATCATTGTATTATTTTGACATTATTTTTTAAAGACAAGCGGTAAAAAATGAATTATTAATCTACTTGTTGATTTCCTGTTTATATCTTGTTAGTTTCCGTTTTATTATGTTCTATCTACACTTCTGTAAAAATGTAATAATCACTTATTTTTCTGTTGTTTGATGCTTTACATTAGTTTTGGATAATACCACAAATTTAGGTATCAATCCGATACCAAGTAGTAACAGGATCATACATTGGTCAATAGTCATATTTCCGGAGTTTATAAACATAATATATATTTTTCAAAAACCCAAAAAGATTTTGTGATGCTAAAAAATCGTAGTATTGACAAGATACACTCCTGGACTTGGTATCATTACAGTGGATGTCAAGTGTGGATCCACCAATGGCAAGGGGGACCGGTACTTTTTAGAGGCAGTATAATACCAAATATGATTCATTAGTATCGCGGTACTATATCGATACCGGTATTCCATACAACCTTAAGGTAGGTGTGTCTATTCCTTTTCCAGTGAGGGCCCCACCCAGACAAATGGGGCCACTTTGAGACATTTGGTACAATAAAGATGTTGAAGACAATCCAATATAGGTTGATGTACTCTGAGCTCTTGGTGACAAAGTAAATTAGTGTAGTATCTAATAAACCACCTCATCAATAAAACATATGTTGTCTTTCCAATATGCCGAAGGGAGCGTGGGGTGTGGGGGAGGGGGGTTGGGGGTTTAATACTAAAACAGCTAGGGAATGAAAATAGTCACATTGGACACTGCTGATATTGGTGGGAGAAGACTATGACAGCCTTTATGCGTCTTCCTGTCTAAGTAGATATACTTGGTGCAAGACCAGCTTGTGTTGTCAATCATCAAGGGAATTCAGGATCAATGTTGATCATAACCCAAAGATCATGACCATACTAATGTTGTCAATCAGTTGTCAACCCGCTGATCGACCGGGGTACAAGAGGCTGAAGGGACCCAGTACTTTCGCGTCAGGACGGGTAGCCATCCTGACCATCGAGCCCCAAGATCTGTCTGATCCCTCTGTAAGGTAGATGGCCTCGCGACCACCAATCTGGAAGTCATTCAACGCCTCACCGTTTTCCACATAGTGGCAATTGTCTTCCTTCAGGAGACACACTGTGGCAGTGATAAAATTCCCAAACATCCCCGATTCCAAATTGCTGGGTCCGCCCACAGCAAACAGCATAGATTTACAAACATTGTCAGGTATGACCTTAGCCGGACAGCCACTGGCCGGTCACCAAAAGGCTTGAGCATAGAATTGTTGTCTGCTAAAGTGCATGACACTTCGGTTGTCAATGTTTAGAAGCCCCCACCAACACTGCTGACCATGCCATCACTTCCCTTGGCACCTGCACCCGCAATTGACTTCAACTGCCAACACACAGATTGGGGTTAAGGCCATACTAAACCAAACAGAGAGACTGTAGGCCAATGGGCCGCCAGTTTAGACTTAGACTTCCTTTTATTGTCATTCAAATTTGAACTTTAGAGTACAGATAAGAACAGCATTTTGTTGTATTAGCTCGTTGTAGTGCAGGATAAAAGAACAATAATTAGCAGATGTAAATAGATTACTGTACGGATAAATATATTTCACTTTTGCATATGCATCCACGTTTTTGGATGTATGTTATATTGTTTTCATATTCCAGCGAGTTAACCCGTTTTTGGGGGAAATTTGGGAGGATTATTATGATGCGTTCAAGAGTCTTATGGCCTGAGAGAAGAATCTGTTACAGAACCTGGAGGTTCTGCTTCGGAGGCTGCGGAACCTCTTTCTAGAGTCCAGCAGCGAAAACAGTCCTTGGTGGGGGTGGGAGGAATTTCTGTAGATTTTCTGAGTCCCGGTCAGGCAGCGGCTTTTTGCGATTTCCCGGATAGGAGGAAGAGGAGTCCTGATGATCTTTTCCGCAGTCCTCTCCAGTCTCTGCAGAGACTTCCAGTCTGAGAAACTGCAGGCTCCAGACCAGACAGAGTCGCAGTTGGTCAGTCGGCTCTCTATAGCGCCTCTGTAGAAGGTGGTGAGAATGGGGAGAGGGAGCTGAACTCTTTTCATCCGACGAAAATGTGAGCTCTTTTTACAAGAGCTCCGGTGTGTACGGACCAGGTCATATTGTCAGTTATCTGCACCCATAGGAACTTGGTGCTGCTTACGATCTCCACTGCTGTGCCATTGATGAAGAGTGGAGTCTGGCTGGACTGGTGCTTCCTGAAGTGGACGATGATCTCCTTTGTCTTGTCGACGTTCAGGACCGGGTTGTTGGTTCTGCACCAGTTTACCAGATGTTTCACCTACTCCCTGTAGTCCATGTCGTTGTTGTCACGGATGAGGCCCACTACTGTGGTGTCGTCCGCATACTTCACAACATGTTTCAATGCTTTGCTGCTGTTTGAAAAAAAACATACTTCTTTTTTGCACGTTGGAATACTCGCACCGACCCGGACCAAGCTTTCGCTGTGAGTCACATGGCCCAAAAACCAGAGTTTCCGTGCTCACACCATCGACCGTCCATCATAAAAGTCCCGTCTGTGGTGCAATGGACCAGAAAAACCCATCAGGAGATGGACTTTTTGAAAGGCATACTGGCAGTCGTTCATTGAGGAGACGGAACCCAGATCAAGGCTCTGCGTATGTGGACACTGGGTATTGCAAAGTATTCCTTGGGGCAGCAAGGAAAAATCTACCCGCTAGGTATAACTCATGAAGAGTGCAGAAACCTCCTTCAAACTGATAAACATTTTTTTTTTTTTTTGCAAATAATCATTAACTTCAGAATTTGATGCCAGCAACACGAGAAAAATAAATTTGGAAAGGTGGCAAAAAATACTTATACAGTTGAGGAATGCTCATCAAACACTTATTTGGAACATCCCACTGGTGTGCAGGCTAATTGGGAACAGGTGGGTGCGATGATTGGGTATAAAAACAGCTTCCCAAAAAATGCTCAGTCTTTCACAGGAAAGGATGGGGCGAGGTACACCCCTTTGTCCACAACTGCGTGAGCGAATAGTCAAACACTTTAAGAACAACGTTTCTCAATTTGCAATTGCAAGAAATTTAGGGATTTCAACATCTACGGTCCATAATATCATCACAAGGTTCAGAGAATCTGGAGAAATCACTCCACTTAAGCACCATGGCCGGAAACCAACATTGAATGACCGTGACCTTCGATCCCTCAGACGGTACAGTATCAAAAACCGACACTTCAGAAAACCACTGCCACTATATACGGTTTGTCGCTACATCTGTAAGTGCAAGTGAAAGCTCTACTATGCAAAGCGAAAGCCATTTATCAACAACATCCAGAAATGCCGCCATTTTCTCTGGGCCCGAGATCATCTAAGATGGACTGATGCAAAGTGGAAAAGTGTTCCGTGGTCTGACGAGTCCACATTTCAAATTGTTTTTGGAAATATTCGACATTGTGTCATCCGGACCAAAGGGGAAGCGAACCATCCAGATGGTTATCGACAAAAAGTTGAAAAGCCAGCATCTGTGATGGTATGGGGGTGCATTAGTGCCCAAGGCATGGGTAATTTACACATCTGTGAAGGCACCATTAATGCTGAAAGGTACATCCAAGCGCTGCCATCCAAGCGCTGTCTTTTTCATGGACGCCCCTGCTTATTTCAGCAAGATGATGCCAAGCCCCATTCAGCACGTGTTACAACAGCGTGGCTTCATAAAAAAGAGTGCAGGTACTCTCCTGGCCCGCCTGCAGTCTAAACATGTCCCCCATCGATAATATGTGGCGCATTATGAAGCGTAAAATAGGACAGCGGAGACCCCGGACTGTTGAACGACTGAAGCTCTACAGAAAACAAGAAAGCGAAAGAATTCCACTTTCTAAGCTTCAACAATTAGTTTTCTCAGTTCCCAAACGTTTATTGAGTATTGTTAAAAGAAAAGGTGATGTAACACAGTGGTGAACATGCCCTTTCCCAACTACTTTGGCACGTGTTGCAGCCATGAAATTTTAAGTTAATTATTATTGGCAAAAATAAAATAAAGTTTATGGGTTTGAACATCAAATATGTTGTATTTGTAGTGCATTCAATTGAATATGGGTTGAAAAGGATTTGCAAATGTATGTGTGCACGTTCCTAATAAAAACAACCTGAACTCACGAGTGATAAGAGGCTCTGCAAAAAGCACCACCGCCACGGCGTCATCGACCATTTTCCGCGTCCCCACATTAGTGCAGGTGGCCGGGCCGGTAAAGGCGACACAATGGCCAGTTTGAATCAAGTGATTGGATGTGAAAGAAATCTAATATGTTTGGATTTTCCATTTTCAGCCCCCGCAGAAATTGAACTCGACATGCGTGCCCTGCTGCGCTGCATGCACCATGCAGACATTAGGAGGTTAGCAGCCTGTTGCCCGCGGCTCCTCATTGCCCGACTGGCTGTGACCACTCTCTTCTTGTCCAATTACTTCTATTACAAAAGTGAACACTTTATGCACCAAGCAACCTTGTTTTGGTTTGAGAGGTGCGGTACAATTAGATGAATATCCCTAAAAAAACACACTTTTGTCACGAAACCATGCCATTTATTCCTGAAGCCGAGCATCCTTAAAGGGTAACATTATCTATGTAAGCGTCAATATATACCTTGATGTTGCAGAAAAAAGACCATATGTTTTTTAACCGATTTCCGAACTCTAAAAGGGTGAATTAGGCGATTGAAACGTCTTTCAATTGCTCGCTGACGTCACAACAGGAAGCAATCCGCCATTTTCTACAACACATTACACACACCAAGTCAAATCAGCTCTGTTATTTTCCATTTTTTCGACTGTTTTCCCATACCTTGGAGACATTATGCCTCGTCGGTGTGTTGTCGGAGGGTGTAACAACACGAACAGGGACGGATTCAAGTTGACTTACCTGGAGTGTGCTAATCAGACATATCAATGGTCACGGCATGCTAATCGATGCTAACATGCTATTCAGGCTAGCTGTATGTACATATTGCATCATTATGCCTCATTTGTTGCTATATTTGCATCCAGCCTTTCCCTCCACCCACATTTAATGCCAAACAAACACATACCAATCGACGGATTCAAGTTGCACCAGGGGTCAAAAGATGCGAAAGTACCTCGATTGTTCCGCACACTTTACCAAAGATAGCAATGCTACGACAGAGATGGCACGGAGATGTGTGGATATCCTGCGACACTCAAAGCAGGTGTATTTCCAATGATAAAGTCGAATGTGAGTTTGGTTGATGTTATTGACTTATGTGCTAATGAGACATATTTGGTCACGGCATGACTGCCAGCTAATCAATGCTAACATGCTATTTAGGCTAGCTGTATGTACATTTGTAGCTATATTTGCATCCAGCATTTCCCTCCACCCGCATTTAATGCCAAACAAACACATACCAATCGACGGATTCAAGTTGCACCAAGGGTCAAAATATGCGAAAGTTCCTCGATTGTTCTGCACACTTTGCCGAAGATATCGATGCTACGACAGAGATGGCATAGAGATGTGTGGATATCCTGCGACACTCAAAACAGATGCATTTCCAACAATAAAGTCAAGGTGAGTTTTGTTGATGTTATTGATTTATGTGCTAATCAGACATTTTTGCTCACAGCGTGACTGCAAGCTAATCAATACTAACATGCTATTTAGGCTAGCTGTATGTATATTTTTAGCTATATTTGCATCCAGCCTTTCCCTCCCACCACAATTAATGCCAAACAAACACATACCAATCGACGGACCAGTGGTCAAAAGATGCAAAAGTCCCTCGATTGTTCTGCACACTTCACCGACGATAGCGATGCTATGACAGAGATGTGTGGATATCCTGAGACACTCAAAGCAGATGCATTTCCAACGCTAAATTCAATGAAATCACAAAGGTGAGTTTTGTTGATGTTATTGACTTATGTGCCAATCAGATATATTTGGTCACGGCATGACTTCCAGCTAATCAATGCTAACATGATAATTAAGCTGGATGTATGTATATTTGTAGCTATATTTGCTTACAGCCTTTCCCTCCACCCACATTTAATGCCAAACGAACACATACCAATCGACGGATTCAAGTTGCACCAGAGGTCAAAAGATGCGAAAGTCCCTCGATTGTTCTGCACACTTTACCAAAGATATCGATGCTACGACAGAGATGGCATAGGGATGTGTGGATATCCTGCGACACTCAAAACAAATGCATTTCCAACGATAAAGTCAAGGTGAGTTTTGTTGATGTTATTGACTTATGTGCTAATCAGACATTTTTGCTCACAGCGTGACTGCAAGCTAATCAATGCTAACATGCTATTTAAGCTGGATGTATGTATATTTGTAGCTATATTTGCTTCCAGCATTTCCCTCCACCCACATTTAATGCCAAACGAACACATACCAATCGACGGATTCAAGTTGCACCAGAGGTCAAAAGATGCGAAAGTCCCTCGATTGTTCTGCACCCTTCATCAACGATAGCGATGCTACGACAGAGATGCGTGGATGTCCTGCGACACTCAAAGCAGATGCATTTCCAACGATAAAGTCAAGGTGAGTCTTGTTGATGTTATTGACTTATGTGCTAATCAGACATTTTTGCTCACGGCCTGACTGCAAGCTAATCGTTGCTAACATGCTATTCAGGCTAGCTGTATGTAAATATTACATCATTATGCCTCATTTGTAGCTATATTTGCATCCAGCCTTTCCCTCCATCCACATTTAATGCCAAACAAACACATACCAACTGACAGATTCAAGTTGCACTAGGGGTCAAAAGATGCGAAAGTCCCTCGATTGTTCTGCACACTTTACCGAAGATACCGATGCTACGACAGAGATGGCACGGAGATGTGTGGATATCCTGCGACACTCAAAGCAGATGTATTTCCAATGATGAAGTCAAAGGTGAGTTTGGTTGATGTTATTTACTTATGTGCTAATCAGACATATTTGGTCACGGCATGACTGCCAGCTAATCAATGCTAACATGCTATTTAGGCTAGCTGTATGTATATTTGTAGCTATATTTGCATCCAGCCTTTCCCTCTACCCACATTTAATGCCAAACAAACACATACCAATCGACGGATTCAAGTTGCACCAGTGGTCAAAAGATGCGAAAGTCCCTCGATTGTTCTGCACACTTTACCGACGATAGCGATGCTATGACAGAGATGTGTGGATATCCTGCGACACTCAAAGCAGATGCATTTCCAACGATAAAGTCAAGGTGAGTTTTGTTGATGTTATTGACTTATGTGCTAATCAGACATGTGCTCACGGCATGACTGCAAGCTAATCGATGCTAACATGCTATTCAGGCTAGCTGTATGTACATATTGCATCATTATGCCTCATTTGTAGCTATATTTGCATCCAGTCTTTCACCCCACCCAGATTTAATGCCAAACAAACACATACCAATCGACGGATTCAAGTTGCGCCAGGGGTCAAAAGATGCGAAAGTCCCTCGATTGTTCTGCACAGTTCACCGAAGATAGCGATGCTACGACAGAGATGGCACGGAGATGTGTGGCTATCCTGCGACACTCAAAGCAGATGCATTTCCAATGATAAAGTAAAAGGTGAGTTTGGTTGATGTTATTGACTTATGTGCTAATCATACATATTTGGTCACGGCATGACTGCCAGCTAATCAATGCTAACATGCTATTTAGGCTAGCCGTATGTATATTTGAAGCTATATTTGCATCCAGCATTTCCCTCCACCCACATTTAATGCCAAACAAACACGTACCAATCGACGGATTCAAGTTGCACCAGGGGTCAAAATATGCGAAAGTTCCTCGATTGTTCTGCACACTTTACAGAAGATATCGATGCTACGACAGAGATGGCATAGAGATGTGTGGATATCCTGCGACACTCAAAACAGATGCATTTCCAACAATAAAATCAAATGTGAGTTCTGTTGATGTTATTGACTTATGTGCTAAACAGACATATTTGGTCATGGCATGACTGCCAGCTAATCAATGCTAACATGCTATTTAGGCTAGCTGTATGTATATTTGTAGCTATATTTGCATCCAGCCTTTCCCTCCACCCACATTTAATGCCAAACAAACACATACCAATCGACGGACCAGTGGTCAAAAGATGCGAAAGTCCCTCGATTGTTCTGCACACTTTACCAACGATAGCGATGCTACGACAGAGATGTGTGGATATCCTGCGACACTCAAAGCAGATGCATTTCCAACGATAAATTCAATGAAATCACAAAGGTGAGTTTTGTTGATGTTATTGATTTATGTGCTAATTAGACATTTTTGCTCACGGCATGACTGCAAGTTAATCGATGATAACATGCTATTCAGGCTAGCTGTATGTACATATTGCATCATTATGCCTCATTTGTAGCTATATTTGCTTCCAGCCTTTCCCTCCACCAACATTTAATGCCAAACAAACACATACCAATCGACGGATTCAAGTTGCACCGGTGGTCAAAAGATGCGAAAGTCCCTCGATTGTTTTGCACACTTCACCGATGATAGCGATGCTACGACAGAGATGTGTGGATATCCTGCGACACTCAAAGCAGATGCATTTCCAACGATAAATCAAATGAAATCACAAAGGTGAGTTTTGTTGATGTTATTGACTTATGTGCTAATCAGACATGTGCTCACGGCATGACTGCAAGTTAATCGATGCTAACATGCTATTCAGGCTAGCTGTATGTACATATTGCATCATTATGCCTCATTTGTAGTTATATTTGCTTCCAGCCTTTCCCTCCACCCACATTTAATGCCAAACAAACACATACCAATCGACGGATTCAAGTTGCACCAGTGGTCAAAAGATGCAATCGTTGGTTAGCATGCGATTGCCGAATTCGTCCTCGTTGCCGCTGTCTGTCATGATATAGCTCAATAGCTTCAGTTTCTTCTTCAATTTCATTTTCGCTATCTGCCTCCACACTCAAACCATCAGTTTCAATACATGCGGAATCTGTTGAATCGCTTAAGCCGCTGAAATCTGAGTCTGAATCCGAGCTAATGTCGCTATATCTTTCTGTTCTATCTGCCATGTTTGTTTTTATTGGCACAGGAAAATAGACGGGTGGATATAGCGATGGTGAAAATCAGGCACTTTGAAGCATTTTTTTCGGGATATTGTGTGATGGGTAAAATTTAAAAAAAAACTTCGAAAAATGAAATAAGCTACTGGGAACTGATTTTTTATTGACTTTAACCCTTCTGAAATTGTGATAATGCTCCCCTTTAAGAGCTAAACTGGAGTATTCTAGGTTTGTTGGCCATATAAGTGGGTGGAGACTTCGCTTGGATCATGTTCCTATAAACCACGGGTCGGGAACCTTTTTGGCTGAGAGAGCCATGAAAGCCAAATATTTTAAAATGTATTTTTCGTGAGAGCCATATCATATTTTTAACACTGAATACAAATGTTAGATTGAAATACTGATGACATCTATTACACAGACAAGAAGCAAGGAATTAAACAGAGACTAGATTCAATTTAGCTCAATAAGGAGAGACATGTAGACCTGTACCCTTTTACGGTGTCGTCCCACGCTCTGACACGAGAATTCTACGCCTCCTCTTTTATTTGGACTTTTCCTGACTACAACAAAAAAATGCGTGCATCTCTTATTGTTTTTAATAACATTGTTATTCTGAAGCTAACAGATAATAAATAAAATACTTTCGACCATTAATGCGATTTGTTGAACGGGTTTGGTAGAATTGGATGGATGCATTAAAATTCATGAGATTTTTCATATTTTGAACATTATTTTTGACACTGTGATTACCAGCGGAATTATTCATTACTTATCGTGTTAAGCAACGTCAGCTAAGATTTATCCGAGAGCCAGATGCAGTCATCAAAAGAGCCACATTTGGCTCGAGAGCCATAGGTTCCCTACCCCGCTATAAACTCTTGTCACATGCAAACTCTAGGGACTGCAGGTGAGATTAGCTGTCATGCTACAGAGAGCAGGTAAATATCTCCAGGCCATCATGTCACAGTGTGGTGGGAGAGAAAAAAAAAAGAAAGAAAAAAAGAAGAGATTTCTTTAATTCCTCCACCAAAGGGGTCGATGAGCCATCCACCCATGTAATGAGGTCTCTTAGCCAAACGAGGTGCCATATACAGGTGTGAACGATGCTGAGACGAAGCATTCCGTGTTTTTTTTGCACGACGCGAAAAGTTTGCACGCACCAAAACACGCACGGACTCGATGGCGCACTGAAAGATGATCTACTAAACTCAAGCGTGGCGGATTACGTGTTTTAAATGAGCAACATAACGAGCAACATAACGAGCTCAGTCAATTTAGCGTGTCTGCCTTCATGTGTATGTCAGAATCAAAATCCGGAATTAAGATTTTCAGCAAAATCCCATTCAAAAGCAGACAAACATTACAGGGAGACAGAAAAAAATCTGAGTTTTTGACACTTGGAAAAAAAAATTAAATTTTAGATACTTAGAAAAAAATCCCAACTTTTTGACACCAAGAAAAATCACGACTTTTTGACCAAAAATAAATGTAACTTTTTGACACAGAAAAAAATCCAGACTTTTTGACCCAAAAAATTTCCGACGTTTTGACACTTACAAAAAATCAACAATTTTAGATACATAGAAAAAAATCCTGAGTTTTTGACACTTGGAAAAAAAATCTCAACTGTTTGACCAAAAAATCTGACTTTTTGACACATAGAAAAAAATCCCGACTTTTTGACAAAAAACATTTCCGACTTTTTGACACTTAAAAAAAATCAAGAATTTTAGATACTTCGAAAAAATCCCGACTTTTTGACTAAACAATTTCAGACTTTTTGACGCTTACAAAAAAATCCAGACTTTTTGACAATAACAAAAGTTCCCAACTTTTTGACCAAAATATTTATGACTTTTTGACACTTTAAAAAAATCCAGACTTTTTGACACTAAGAAAAATTACAACTTTTTGACCCCAAAAAAATCACGACTTTTTGACAAAAAACATTTCCGACTTGTTGATACTTGGAAAAAAATCCAGAATTTTAGATACTTAGAAAAAATTCCCACTTTTTGACACTTAGATAAAATCACGACTTTTTGACAAAGAAAATCCGACTTTTAGACAAAAAACATTTCGGACTTTTTAACACTGAGAAAATTCAAGAATTTTAGATACTTTGAAAAAATACCGACTTTTTGACACTTTGAAAAAATATCGACTTTTTGACCCAAAAAATTCTGAGTTTTGACACAGAAAAAAGTTCAGACTCTTTGACCCAAACAATTCTGACTTTTGACACATAGAAAAAATCCCGACTTTTTGTCAAAAAACATTTCCGACTTTTTGACACTGAGAAAAAAAATCCAGAATTTTAGATACTTCGGAAAAATCCCGGATTTTTGACTAAAAAAAATTCTGACTTTTTGACACTTACAAAAAATCCAGACTTTTTGACAATAACAAAAATTCCCAACTTTTTGACCAAAATATTTCTGACTTTTTGACACTTAAAAAAAATCCAGACTTTTTGACACTAAGAAAAAATCACAACTTTTTGACCCCAAAAAAATCTAAACTTTTTGACAAAAAACAATTCCAACTTTTTGATACTTTGAAAAAATCCATAATTTTAGATACTTTGAAAAAATCACGACTTTTTGATAAAGAAATTCCGACTTTTTGACACGGAAAAAAATCCAGACTTTTTGACAAAAAACATTTCCTACTTTTTGACACTGAGGAAAATCAAGAATTTTAAACACTTAGAAAAAATCCCGACTTTTTGACCCCAAAATTTCTGACTTTTGAAACATAGAAAAATACCGACTTTTCGTCAAAAAATATTTCCAACTTTTTGACATTGAGAAAAAAATCTGGAATTTTAGATACTTAGAAAAAATACCGACTTTTTGACACTTAGAAAAAAATCCCTACTTTTTGACCCAAAAAATTCCAACTTTTTGACACAGAAAAATTCCCAACTTTTTGACCAAAACATTTCAAACTTTTTTACACTGAGAAAAAAAATCACGGCTTTTTGACAAAAACATTCCGACTTTTTGACACTGAAAAAAAATCATGACTTTTCAACAAAAAACATTTTCGCCTTTTTGACACTTGGAAAAAAATCACGACTTTTTGACTAAAAACATTTCCGACCTTTTGACACTGAATAAAATCAAGAAATTTCTATTCTTAGAAAAAATACTGACTTTGTGACACTTTGAAAAAATACCGACATTTTGACAAAGAAATTCCGACTTTTTGACAGAAAAAAATCCAGACTTTTTGACAAAAAACATTTCCGACTTTTTGACACTGAGAAATATCAATAATTTTAGATACTTGGAAAAAATACTGACTTTTTGACACTTAGAAAAAATCCTGACTTTTTGACCCAAAAAATTCTGACTTTTGACACATAGAAAAAAATCCTGACTTTTTGTCAAAAAATATTTCCGACTTTTTGACACTGAGAAAAAAAATCAAGAATTTTAGATACTTAGAAAAAATACAGACTTTTTGACAGAGAAATATCCAGACTTTTTGACAAAAAACATTTCCGACTTTTTGACACTGAGAAATATCAAGAATTTTAGATACTTAGAAAAAACTCTGACTTTTTGACTAAAAACTGTCATGACACGGAGTCGAACCCGCGTTTCCTCGGCGGCTGGAGCTGCGGCCGCCTCTGCTGACAGCGCGCCAAGATGCGCCTCCTTTGACAGCGCACTCAGACTTGTCCCCACTCGTGCTGAGGGCAGCACGCCTGCGCAGCAACAAGCCTGTGGTCAATCAACAATCGACACACCTGAACTTGATGAAAGGGAGCGGCATAAAGACCAGCAGACCCAAGGAACCTTTGCCAGAACGTCGCTAACCTTCCCGTAAGCTTCACGTCTGGCATCCCCTTCCCCGTGATTTCCTCACCTTTGCTTTGCTCTCTCTCTGTGTATCCCTGGTTCATGTCTCTTTGTGTGTTCACAGTGACTCCCCTGCCTTCCGTGATCAAGCCTTGTCCTTCGACATCCAACCGGATTCCTGACTGCCCTCCTCGATCCACGACCTCCCTGCTCGGACCCAGACTACACTGCCTCGCTCCTCCCCACGACCCATTGCCTGTCCACGAACTGCCTCTTCGTCTTGCCCCACGTGATTCGACGAAAGATTACAACCAACACTCACAGACAACAACCCTGGGTAACATTTACATTATTAATATTACACATAGTCACACTCATTCACTTAGAGTAGCATACACATGTCATATATTTATCAAAGGTTTAAAATAAACCTTGAAAGAACCGCAGTTCTGTCCTGGTTGTCGCCTCCTTCCCTTTGAACATAACAGTACGTTCTGGCCAACAACATGTCGGAACCAGGTGACAACGGTAAGCCCCAGCCCCGGACATCCAGATCCTCCGACCTGGCAATCCTTAGCTCCGTGGTTAGCGAACATCAGGTTCGTTTTTCTGCCCTTGAGGACAAATTAGAGAGAGACTTTACCCGACTACATTCCAGACTGGACAACATGTGCCCTGGGGCCAGTCCAGGACCTGTGGAACCCCCACATGCTTCTCCAGTCAGAAGACCTGAACACAGTATTCTGGAACGAGAGCCCAGAATTGCCAGCCCTAGACCCTTTGAGGGGGACTTTGAACTATGTCGAGGGTTTTTGGTACAATGTGACCTCATCTTTCGTCACCAGCCCTCCCGCTATTCCTCCGATGGTGCCAAGATTGCATTTATATTTTCTTTGCTTTCCGGCCCGGCTCTCAAGTGGGCTACTGCCGCAGTCGACAGGACCATGGGGCTCAACTCCGACTATTCTGCATTCTGTGTGGAATTTCAGGCTGTTTTTGATCACCCCAAGGATGGGGGAGACGCGGCCGGACGTCTGCACTCCATCTCACAGGGCTCACGTTCCGTGGCAGCCTATACCCTGGAATTCCGGACCCTGGCGGCGGACAGCGGTTGGGGGGACAGGGCACTCCAAAGCGCATTCCGTCGCGGCCTCTCTGAAGAGATTAAAGATGGTCTGCTGAGAGACAGACCTCTTTCCTGCAAAGACCTCATTGAACTGGCCCTCCAATTTGACTTAAGACTTTGTGAGCGAGCAGCAGAGCGAGACCAGAGAGCTGCCTCCAGGAGCCAAACTCTGCCTACCTTCAAGGCAGAAGTGGAACCAGACCGTTCCTCTAATACCACTACTATCCAGGTGAACCATACCTTATTCCCCCGTAATGAAGAAAATCCAGACATACTGCTCCCCACTATTCTGGCCTGGGACAAGAGGAGCATTCAAGTACAGGCATTTGTGGACTCTGGAGCTGACGAAAGTCTTTTGGACTACAAGTTCGCCCGGCAGATGGGCATTCCCTTGATCTTCCTGGACAAGACGCTGCCAGCACAGGCCCTGGATGGACGGCCATTGGGCCCCATCAAATACCGTACGGAGCCCCTTTCCATGACCATTTCTGGTAACCATAAGGAGACCATCAGCCTATGGGTGCTGGAGGCTCCAGTAGCCCCACTTGTGCTTGGAAGATCTTGGCTTCGTCACCACAATCCCCATATTTCCTGGACTTCCGGCAGAATCCTAGCTTGGGGCACACCATGCATGGCCAACTGTCTTGGGTCGGCATCCCCACCGGTCCGCCAATCCACTACCCCGACTCCCAAGGCTGATCTATCCCTGGTTCCTGCTTGCTATCACGACCTAGCTGAGGTCTTCAGTAAGTTACGTGCTCTGGGACTACCCCCTCATAGGCCCTATGACTGTGCCATTGAATTACTCCCTAACGCTACCCTGCCGTCTAGTCGCCTTTACAGTTTGTCTCTTCCAGAGAAGGAGGCCATGAGGAAGTATATTTCGGAGGGTCTTGCCACGGGCATAATTACCCCGTCCAAGTCTCCACTGGCGGCGGGATTCTTTTTTGTGGCCAAGAAGGACGGGTCACTTCGGCCCTGCATTGATTACCGTCACCTCAACAACATTACCATCAAAAACAAGTACCCTCTTCCGCTACTCAACTCTTCCTTTGAGTCCTTGGCACCTGCAACCATATTCACCAAACTGGATCTTCGGAACGCCTATCACCTGGTACGTATCAGAAAGGGAGACGAGTGGAAAACTGCCTTCAACACCCATATGGGGCATTATGAGTATCGGGTAATGCCCTTTGGACTTACTAACGCACCTGCAGTTTTTCAAACACTAGTTAACGACATCCTCCGTGACATGCTGGATCAATTCGTGGTTGTGTACCTTGACGATATTCTGATTTTCTCCCGTAACCTCTCTGATCACCAGCAACATGTCCGACGTGTCCTGCAACGCCTCTTGGAAAATTGTCTATTTGTTAAGGCAGAAAAATGCTGCTTCCACTCCTCTTCGGTTGAATTCCTGGGATTTGTGGTCGAAAGGGGTCATATAAGACCCGACCCGAAGAAGGTGGAGGCCGTGGTGAAGTGGCCGCAACCAACCACAAGGACGGAACTTCGGAGGTTCCTCGGCTTTGCCAGCTTCTACCGACGATTCATCCAGAACTTCAGTAGGGTTGCGGCACCGCTCCACGCTCTCACGTCTACAAACGTGCCTTTCGTGTGGACTCTTTTGGCTAGGAAGGCCTTTGAGGAACTAAAGGAGCGTTTTGTTTCCGCCCCCATTCTAGTCCACCCCGACTTGGACACTGCCTTCTTGGTTGAGGTGGACGCCTCAGACTCGGGGATTGGGGCTATTCTCTCTCAAAGATCCAAGAGTGACAATTTGATTCACCCTGTTGCCTTCTTCTCTAGACGTCTGACTCAGGCCGAACAGAACTATGATGCTGGGAATAGAGAGTTATTGGTGGTCCACGAGGCCCTGGTGGAATGGAGACACTGGCTGGAAGGAGCTAGACACCAGTTCCAGATACTGACCGACCACAGCAACCTTCTGCACATCCGAGCTGCAAAAAGAATCAACAATCGCCAGGCAAGGTGGCAGCAATTTTTCTCCCGCTTCAATTACGTGCTCTCTTTCAGACCAGGTTCCAAGAACACTAAGGCTGACGCTCTATCCCGGTTATTTGTAAGAGAGTCCACCTGTCCGTCAGAGGCGGAACCCATCCTTCCTCCCACTCGTATTGTGGGGATGGTAACCTGGAAGGTGGAGGACCTGGTAAAATCTGCGCTGCGTTCCAATCCAGGACCAGGAGGTGGACCACCCAACAAGCTGTTTGTCCATCAGGAGCTACGACCCAGAATCCTGGATTGGGGGCATTCCAGCCTGTTTTCTTGCCATCCAGGGTTTCAACGAACCCTATCACTGCTGCGAAGACGTTTTTGGTGGCCATCCATGGCCAAAGACACTCGTGAGTTCATCGCTGCTTGTGCTACTTGTGCCCGTAGCAAGACGTCACACAGGCCTCCTGCTGGTCTCCTTCACCCTCTCTCCATTCCTGCCCGTCCTTGGTCACACATTGCTCTGGATTTCGTCACGGGATTTCCAGCATCTAGAGGTAACACCACCATCTTAACTATTGTTGACCGTTTTTCCAAAGCAGCCCACTTCATTCCGCTCCGCAAGTTACCTTCTGCCTCAGAAACGTCTGAGCTTCTCACACAACACGTCGTCAAGCAACATGGTATCCCGGTGGATATCGTCTCTGACCGAGGCCCTCAGTTTACATCACAAATATGGAGAGCCTTCTGCAAGGGAATCGGGGCCTCGGTCAGCCTCACATCGGGATACCATCCCCAGAGCAACGGGCAGGCTGAGAGGGCGAACCAAAGCTTGGAGACCATGCTACGCTGTGTCGCCAGTCATCAACCTACGTCCTGGAGCAAATATTTGCCTTGGGTGGAGTTTTCCTATAACTCCTTGAAGAGCTCCGCTACCGGCATGTCTCCATTTGAGTGCTCGTTGGGTTATCAACCCCCCTTGTTTCCCCAACAGGAACTGGAAATCGCTGTGCCCTCGACTAGGGCTCATATTAGGCGGTGTCAGAGGGTGTGGAGAGCCGCTCGTGCGGCCTTAAAGAGGGCCTCTGAGAAGATGTGCCGCAACGCCAACCGTCATCGCATTCCAGCACAGTCGTATCAGCCAGGACAACAAGTTATGCTACTCACAAAGGACCTCAGCCTCCAGGTACCATCTAGAAAATTGGCGCCACGTTACGTTGGTCCTTTTGCCATCTTGTCCATCATAAATCCTGTGTCTGTCAAATTGGCTCTTCCACCCTCTGTCAAGCGGCACTCAGTGGTCCATGTGTCCCAGATTAAGCCGGTAGCGGAGAGTTCTCTGTCCCCTGCTACCCCTGCCCCTCCACCCTCGAGGTTCTTGCCGAATGGAGATCAGGTTTGGACGGTCAAGGAAATACTCAGGGTCCGTCGACAAGGTAGGGGGCTCGTTTATCTGGTAGACTGGGATGGATATGGGCCGGAAGACAGATCTTGGGTGCCTGCCTCCTATCTTGCCGACCCCTCTCTTCTGGAGGATTTCTACCGTGCCAATCCTGATGCTCCCCGGCGCTCGTCGGGGGCCTCGCATAAGGGGGGAGGTACTGTCATGACACGGAGTCGAACCCGCGTTTCCTCGGCGGCTGGAGCTGCGGCCGCCTCTGCTGACAGCGCGCCAAGATGCGCCTCCTTTGACAGCGCACTCAGACTTGTCCCCACTCGTGCTGAGGGCAGCACGCCTGCGCAGCAACAAGCCTGTGGTCAATCAACAATCGACACACCTGAACTTGATGAAAGGGAGCGGCATAAAGACCAGCAGACCCAAGGAACCTTTGCCAGAACGTCGCTAACCTTCCCGTAAGCTTCACGTCTGGCATCCCCTTCCCCGTGATTTCCTCACCTTTGCTTTGCTCTCTCTCTGTGTATCCCTGGTTCATGTCTCTTTGTGTGTTCACAGTGACCCCCCTGCCTTCCGTGATCAAGCCTTGTCCTTCGACATCCAACCGGATTCCTGACTGCCCTCCTCGATCCACGACCTCCCTGCTCGGACCCAGACTACACTGCCTCGCTCCTCCCCACGACCCATTGCCTGTCCACGAACTGCCTCTTCGTCTTGCCCCACGTGATTCGACGAAAGATTACAACCAACACTCACAGACAACAACCCTGGGTAACATTTACATTATTAATATTACACATAGTCACACTCATTCACTTAGAGTAGCATACACATGTCATATATTTATCAAAGGTTTAAAATAAACCTTGAAAGAACCGCAGTTCTGTCCTGGTTGTCGCCTCCTTCCCTTTGAACATAACAAAAACATTTCCGACTTTTTGACACTGAAAAAAATTAAGAATTTTCTATTCTTAGAAAAAATACCGACTTTGTGACTCTTAGAAAAAATACCGACATTTTGACAAAGAAATTCCGACTTTTTGACACAGAAAAAAATCCAGACTTTTTGACAAAAAACATTTCCGACTTTTTGACACTGAGAAATACCAATAATTTTAGATACTTAGAAAAAATACCGACTTTTTGACACTTAGAAAAAATCCTGACTTTTTGACCCAAAAAATTCTGACTTTTGACACATAGAAAAAATCCCGACTTTTTGTCAAAAAATATTTCCGACTTTTTGACACTGAGAAAAAAAATCAAGAATTTTAGATACTTGGAAAAAATACAGACTTTTTGACAGAGAAATATCCAGACTTTTTGACAAAAAACATTTCCGACTTTTTGACACTGAGAAATATCAAGAATTTTAGATACTTAGAAAAAACACTGACTTTTTGACGAAAAACATTTCCGACTTTTTGACACTGAGAAAAAAATCCAGACTTTTTGTCAAAAAATCTATCCGACTTTTCGACACTGAGAAAAAAAATCACAAATTTTAGATACTTAGAAAAAATACCGACTTTTTGACCAAAACATTTCAGACTTTTTTACCCTGAGAAAAAAATCACGGCTTTTTGACAAACATTTCCGACTTTTTGACACGTAAAAAAATCACGACTTTTCAACAAAAAACATTTTCGACTTTTTGACACAGAAAAAAATCCAGAGTTTTTGACAAAAAACATTTCCGACTTTTTGACACTGAGAAAAATCAAGAATTTTAGATACTTAGAAAAAATACCGACTTTTTGACACTTAAAAAAAATACAGACTTTTTGACACATAGAAAAAAATCCCTACTTTTTGTCAATAAACATTTCAGACTTTTTTACACTGAGAAAAAAATCACGGCTTTTTGACAAAAACATTTTTGACTTTTTGACATTTACAAAAAAATCACGACTTTTTGACAAAAAAACATTTCCAACTTTTTGAAACTTTGAAAAAAATCACAACTTTTGTACAAAAAAAACATTTCAGACTTTGACACTTAGAAAAAATCAAAAATTTTAGATAGAAAAAATCCCAACTTTTTGAAACTTAGAAAAAAATCAGGACAATTCCAACAGGTCTGGTGGCCATGGATGAAGTGCTGGCTGTCCAGAATCGGGACCCGGGGTGGACCGCTCGCCTTGTGCATGGGTTGGGGACATCTCTGTGCTGCTGACCCGTCTCCGCTCAGGATGGTCTCCTGCTGGCCCCACTATGGACTGGACTCTCACTATTATGTTAGATCCACTATGGACTGGACTCTCACTATTATGTTAGATCCACTATGGACTGGACTCTCACTATTATGTTAGATCCACTATGGACTGGACTCTCACTATTATGTTAGATCCACTATGGACTGCACTTTCACTATTATGTTAGATCCACTATGGAATGGACTCTCACACTATTATGTTGGATCCACTATGGACTGGACTCTCACTATTATGTTAGATCCAATATGGACTGTACTCTCATTATTATGTTAGATCCACTAAGGACTGGACTCTGACTATTATCTAGATCCACTAAGGACTGGACTCTCAATATTATGCTGGATCCACTAAGGACTGGACTGTCAATATTATGTTAGATCCACTATGGACTAAACTCTCAATATTATGTTAGATCCACCATGGACTGGACTAACACTATTATTTTGGATCCACTATGGACTGGACTCTCAATACTATGTTAGATCCACCAAGGAGTGGACTCTCACTATTATGTTTGATCCACTATGGACTGGACTTTCACAATATTATGCTAGACCCACTCGACGTCCATTGCATCCGGTCTCCCCTATTGGGGAGGGGTCACCCAGGTTTGTCATAGTCATTCACGTTGACATCTGGGTTGTCAATCAATCAATCAATGTTTACTTATATAGCCCTAAATCACTAGTGTCTCAAAGGGCTGCACAAACCACCACGACATCCTCGGTAGGCCCACATAAGGGCAAGGAAAACCCACACCCAGTGGGACATCGGCGACAATAATGATCCAGTGGGACGTCTGTGACAATAATGACTATGAGAACCCTAGAGAGGAGGAAAGCAATGGATGTCGAGCGGGTCTAACATGATACTGTGAAAGTTCAATCCACAATGGATCCAACACAGTCGCGAGAGTCCAGTCCAAAGCGGATCCAACACAGCAGCGAGAGTCCCGTTCACAGCGGAGCCAGCAGGAAACCATCCCAAGCGGAGGCGGATCAGCAGCGCAGAGATGTCCCCAGCCGATACACAGGCAAGCAGTACATGGCCACCGGATCGGACTGGACCCCCTCCACAGGGGAGAGTGGGACATAGAAGAAAAAGAAAAGAAACAGCAGATCAACTGGTTCAAAAAAGGGAGTCTATTTAAAGGCTACAGTATACAAATGAGTTTTAAGGTGAGACTTAAATGCTTCTACTGAGGTGGCATCTCGAACTGTTACCGGGAGGGCATTCCAGAGTACTGGAGCCCGAACGGAAAACGCTCTATAGCCCGCAGACTTTTTTTGGGCTTTGGGAATCACTAACAAGCCGGAGTCCTTTGAACGCAGATTTCTTGCCGGGACATATGGTACAATACAATCGGCAAGATAGGATGGAGCTAGACCGTGTAGTATTTTATACGTAAGTAGTAAAACCTTAAAGTCACATCTTAAGTGCACAGGAAGCCAGTGCAGGTGAGCCAGTACAGGCGTAATGTGATCAAACTTTCTTGTTCTTGTCAAAAGTCTAGCAGCCGCATTTTGTACCAACTGTAATCTTTTAATGCTAGACATGGGGAGACCCGAAAATAATACGTTACAGTAGTCGAGGCGAGACGTAACAAACGCATGGATAATGATCTCAGCGTCTTTAGTGGACAGAATGGAGCGAATTTTAGCGATATTACGGAGATGAAAGAAGGCCGTTTTAGTAACGCTTTTAATGTGTGCCTCAAAGGAGAGAGTTGGGTCGAAGATAATACCCAGATTCTTTACCGTGTTGCCTTGCTTAATTGTTTGGTTGTCAAATGTTAGTGTTGTATTATTAAATAGAGTTCGGTGTCTAGCAGGACCGATAATCAGCATTTCCGTTTTTTTGGCGTTGAGTTGCAAAAAGTTAGCGGACATCCATTGTTTAATTTCATTAAGACACGCCTCCAGCTGACTACAATCCGGCGTGTTGGTCAGCTTTAGGGGCATGTAGAGTTGGGTGTCATCAGCATAACAGTGAAAGCTAACACCGTATTTGCGTATGATGTCACCTAGCGGCAGCATGTAGATGCTGAAGAGTGCAGGGCCAAGGACCGAACCCTGGGGAACTCCACACGTTACCTTAACGTAGTCCGAGGTCACATTGTTATGGGAGACACACTGCATCCTATCAGTAAGATAAGAGTTAAACCAAGACAGGGCTAAGTCTGACATACCAATTCGTGTTTTGATACGTTCTAATAAAATATTATGATCGACGGTATCGAAAGCAGCGCTAAGATCGAGGAGCAGCAACATAGATGACGCATCAGAATCCATCGTTAGCAATAGATCATTAGTCATTTTTGCGAGGGCTGTCTCCGTCGAGTGATTTGCCCTGAAACCGGATTGAAAGGTTTCACATAGATTGTTAGACGCTAAGTGTTCATTTAACTGCTCCGCAACAATTTTTTCGAGGATTTTTTAAATAAAGGGAAGGTGAGGCACCGGTCGGTAGTTTACCATGAGGTCAGGATCGAGGTTAGGTCTTTTAAGAAGAGGATGAATAACCGCTTTTTTGAATGCTAGGGGAACAGTGCCCGAGGAAAGTGATAAGTTTATAATATTTAGCACTGATGGACCTAATAATACAAAGAGCTCCTTGATCAGTTTCCCAGGAAGAGGGTCAAGTAAACATGTTGTTTGTTTTATTCCATTTACACGTTGTAACAATTCCTCTAATGTTATTTCCTCAAAACGAGAGAAACTATTTTGGAGGGCAGTATCCGCCGTATATACAATCGTGTCAGTGTTAATAGAACCCCGTTGTAGCTGGGACGCATTGTCTTTAATCTCCTTTCTAATGACTTCAATTTTTTTACTAAAGAATTGCATAAAGTCATCAGCTGAGTGGGTGGAGCTCCTGGAAGGAGTCCCTTGTTGGGTTAGCGATGCTACCGTACTAAACAAACATTTAGGATCGTTTTTATTACGGTGGATGAGATTTGAGTAATAATTAGCTTTAGCTAAGGTAAGCATGCGTTTATAAGTTATTAAACCATCACTAAATGCTTGATGGTGCACCTCAAGTTTAGTCGTGCGCCATTTGCGTTCCAGCTTTCTGCATAATAATTTCTGAGCTCTAGTTTCTTCTGTAAACCACGGGGGGCGCTTTTTTGGAGCCTTTTTTAACTTTAGCGGTGCTATGTTATCAATGGTTTCGCGCAGGGCGTCGTTAAAGTTGTTAGTGAGGTTATCAATAGAGCCCACATACTTTGGGAATGGTGCCATTACCGACGGCAGTAGGTCAGCAAGAGTTGTCGTTGTGGCCGTATTAATGTTGCGGCTGCAATAGCAGTTATTATTATTATTAGTTTGACGAACTTGCGTCTGAACCTCGAATTTTATAAGGTAATGATCGGACAATACTTTAGTATACGGGAGTATCGTAACTTTGGAAGCGGTGATACCCCTGACAAGCACTAGGTCTATCGTATTACCGTTGCGATGCGTGGGTTCATTTATTATTTGTGTGAGACCACAGCTATCAATTATAGTCTGGAGCGCTACGCACGGTGGGTCCGATGGGGTATTCATATGGATATTAAAGTCCCCCATTATGATTATATTATCGGCGTGTGTCACTAGATCAGCAACGAACTCTGAGAATTCATTGATAAAGTCCAAACAGGGCCCTGGGGGGCGGTAGATAACAGCCAGGTGTAGAGGCAGCGGTGTGACAGACCTCATAGTAAGCACCTCAAACGATTTATATTTATTATTTATGTTAGGACTAAGGTTAAAGTTTTCGTTGTATATTAGTGCGACCCCCCCACCCCTTTTAAGCGGACGGGCAATATGCGCATGTGTAAAGTTAGGAGGACATGCCTCATTTAGCGCAAAAAAGTCGTTTGGTTTAAGCCAGGTTTCACTGAGACCGATGACGTTAAGATTGTTGTCTCTGATGATATCATTAACTAACAACGTTTTGGGAGACAATGATCTTATGTTTAAAAAACCTATATTATAGGTAGTGGGCTGTTTTAGGGAATTTTTGATCAAATTATCCTTAGTAGCAATATTAATAATGTTGTGTTTATTATGCCCAGTGCATTCAGTATAATTACGACCATATCTAGGAATTGATACGACGGGAATGTTCCGATTGTTTGTTTGTTGCTTTGATAAACTGCACGCATCATGGTTAGCCTCCTCAGTAACGGGGATTTTCCGATTGTTTGTTTGTTGCTTTGATAAACTGCACGCATCATAGTTAGCCACCTCAGTAAAACACATGTCCAACTCTGAAACACTCAAAGCAGAAAAAACTTGTTCTAATTTAACTGACTCCTTACCCAGACCAGTAGTCTCGCATCCTTTATTTAAATCCGTCTTCAGGGTGGAGGGAAGTGGTGTTCTGTGGGGATTAGCCTTCTGCTTTGTGTTTAGCCCCGCTCGACATCCGCGTTTCCGATCACACCGCTGGCGTCTGCTCCGTAGACGGCCCCCGCTGCTACTAGACTCCGCTGCTTCACAGGCCGCTGGATGTAGCCGCCGACGTATTCCCATGCTAGTTAGCATGTTTAGCACGCCCGCGTCCATCAGTCCAAAACGGCCCGATATGTCCATATCCAGAAGTGTCTGGCGGTCGTACGTGATCACGGAGTGACCACGATGCGAGCCAGCCATGAAGTCTGCAGAACTGTCCGGCATTTCCGCCAAATGTTCCATCTTTAGCAAGAGCACCGCAGTGTCGCAGCCCGTCCGGGCGCCGCCATCTTGCTTTTTCAATATTTTCAATGTTGTGAGTTTTTCCTTGCCATAATGTGGGATCTGAACCAATAATGTCATTGTAGCTTTTGCAGCCCTTTGAGACACTCCTGATTTAGGGCTATATAAATAAACATTGATTGATTGATTGATTTGATTCCTATCCCCTACTGTAGGAGATCCATATCATTAATAAATCTCCTATATGAAAACAAAAATTGCAACACGCATTTTTTTGCGTCTGGATAATTCCGTCGGACGACTGCAGTTATTAGGTACAAGATTCCTGTGTGGTGACTCTTTTTTTTTGAGTAAAATATTTATCTTACCTGCTTTTTGTGGTTGTGTATGCTACACGCTTCACAACGTAACAAAATAGTACAGGTTGGAGCATGACAACATGAATGTGGCGGGAAATGAGTGTATCCATGGTGACAGCCTCATTCAAATAGACTAGTTAAATAGCCACCATTCTTGTTACCAACTGTGCATCAAAATTAAGCAAAATCCTCGACTACTGTCCGGAACCGACATTAGTCGCATTACACTGCATTAAATTTGCACCGATAATTTTTTACACTCTCTGTCCTTTTTGTTTTACGAGAAATGATTCGATCTTTTCAGTAAACGTTTCGCTCTACGCTGGATTCCGTGATTGGGTAGCATCACCAGAGTTGTGCCAGAGTACTTTTAAGAGCCCACTGATGCTTTCATGACTAATTGACTTTTAAACGGGTTATGTCTGCATGACTGCACATCAACAATTGACAGTGCGCACGGAGAAGTAATGCTCGTAAAATATTCATGGTAAACATCATTTTAAATTCTGAACGAAGGCGGTTCAAATCCAGCCCCTGTCGCTGCAAAACAAAATTAAATCAAGGAAAGAAAACAATAGTTATCATGTGCTTCCGTCGGCGAAACTGCTATTCTTCTTATATCATTGTCACTATTTGGATGTAATGAAATGTAGGTAATGTTATAGATTTTGGTCGGCCATCAGGGGCCTATTAGTTTTAAATCTTCATTTTTTTCTGTGTTGGTTAGAATAATTATGTGTAAGTTATCACAAAAAGTTTCCCTCTCCGGAAGGCTGTCGTTGTTCTACCAAGCCAAAGTCTTTGTGTACGATGGGAGGAAACCGGAGGCGTTATCTATTGTGATTCAAGTTTTGCCCAAGCTCGATCCAGGACCAGTCCAAGCCAGAGGTATCTTTGTGGGGCGACATGGCAAAGTGGGTAGAGCGGCCCTGACAGAAACCCGAGGGTTGCAGGTTCGCTCCTCGCTTATTGACATCCAAATCGCTGCCGTTGTGTCCTTGGGCAGGACACTTCACCTGTGCCTCCGGTGTGGCTCACACTGGTGAATGAAAGATGAATGAATGATGGGTTCCAATGGTGGTGGTCGGCTGTAGCTTACCACCACCAGGTGTGAATGAATGATGGGTTCCCACTTCTCTGTGAGCGCTTTGAGTATCTAGTAATAGAAAAAGTGTGATATAAATCTAATCCATTATTATTATTATTATTTTATTTCGTGTTAATGTGACCAAAAACAATGGCTGTTTACATACCCCCCATTCCTTTAGAAACAGCTGTTGTTGTGTAAACAGGGAATATCCAAATAAAAGAGGAGACGTGAACCTTTTTTTCGTCAGACGTGTACACCTGCACAAGGGTGCAGGTGTACACGTCTCTCCCCAAATTGAGCAAAATGTAATCCTGTCTCTGTTTATTTCCTTGCTTCTATTCTGTTTTAATGTTTAAACCTGACAGAATGGAGGTTATTTTCGTATTCCAAAAGCTTTTTTGACAGTGAATTTATGCAACTGAATTTTTTGCTTTTGAATTTTGTAAACTGATTTTTTTTTTTTTTTTGCTGACAATTTTATTGAAAACAAAAATCAGTGTTTTAAAATTCAACGTATAAACATGCAGTGTAGAAAAGGCTGCAGCGATCAATTCCAGTCTCAGAAGCAGTCAATGAGGTGTCAAGTTTGAAGTCTGACCACCGGGTGCTGGTGTGTTTGATGTCACACCTGCTGGTCAGACTTCAAACTTGACAGCTCATTGGCTGATTCTGAAAAGGGATCGATTGCTTCAGCCTTAGGTACTGTTTATATTTAGCCAAATAACTCCTTGAACAAATGATTATTTAGCCTAAACCCATTGTCAGCCACATTAAACCATCTAAGGTTCCCCTCCTTGGATAATTTTTTTAAACGGTTAGTCCGTCGTGTATTTCTCTTAACTTTGTGTGGACTCATAGATCGTTTATAAATGGAGTTCAAACAATAAGTGATGTCAGAAAGAACGCGCCGCCGCCAGCTTCATAACAAGCGATTTCGTAACTCGTAGGTAACCACTGGAAATGCGGATGCGAGTAATCCAGACATGCCCTTGTTTTTCTTCAGCGGTCATCCGACTTAAATACTACAGGTACTAATACCGTCTATAATTTTAGCACTATAACCCTTTAGAGAAGGAAACGTGCCATTGCAGCTATCTGGGATACAACATATCTCAGACGGCAACATGGCAATGTTGAGTTTTTAGACTTCATTTTATTGTCTTTCAAATTTGAACTTTACAGCATACTAGCAAACACTCCCGGATTTTCTGGGAGACTCCCGAAATTCAGCGCCTCTCCCGAAAACCTCCTGGGACAAATTTTCTCCCGAAAATCTTCCCTCCAGCTCCAGACCTGACTCAATGTTGCGACCCTCTTAAACAGGACAACACTGCCTTCTACTGAACATAGAATAGAATGTAAATATATTTTACATGTAAGTGCAGTCAAGGAACATGCATTAGGGAGTCTGTTCTGAAGCCCACAGTAAAGAGACGTAACTTCATCATGTCGCCTGGTTATTGACTCCAACCCAATATATTACACCGTCGACGAGCAAAATGAAAAAATATGCTTGCAAGTTCCAGAACGATTGGAAAAAGGAATTTCAGTTTATCCAGGAGAGTTCGAAGGGGAAGGGGTATGTTGCCTGTAAATTTTGTAGAACAGACTTTTCCATTGAACACGGCGGCCGAACGGATATTCAGCCATGAACGGTCTGTCTGCGAAGCACAAAGCATCCACAGCGCAGCATTGTTCACATCCCAGTATTATGGCCCACCTCGCAAAATGGAGACCTGATGGTGTATCTTATACTGAGACAAAGATGACTATACTGATAGCTGGAAGCAAAATCGCGTTCACTTTTGCGGATGTCTACAACAAATCTGTGAAGGATGTCCCCGGATTCGGAGATTGCTCGCCAGTACGCAAATGGCAGAACAAAGGTTACTCAAATAGTGAAAGGTAAATGTTGTTTTTTGTAACCAGCAAGCACAGTACAGTTAGTAGAACAACTGTGTTTATATTACTGTGTATTTGATAGGTGCCGTCGGAAATTCAACTATTTATTTTATTTATATATATAATAAAATAAATATATATAGCTAAAATTCACTAAAAGTCAAGTATTTCATATATATATATATATATATATATATATATATATATATACAGAATATGTGAAATATATATGAAATACTCGAGTTGGTGGATTATACGCCACCCCTCTTAACCACGCCCCCTGCCCCAACCACGTCTCCGCCCCACCCCGGACCGCACCCCCCCACCCCCCACTTCCCGAAATCTGAGGTCTCAAGGTTGGCAAGTATGCTTTACAGTACAGATAAGAACAAACTTTCATTGTATTAGCTTGTTGTAGTGCAGGATAAAAAAGCTATAAGGTGCAGATATAATTAAATAGATTACTGTACGGATAAATATATTGCACTTTTGCATATGCATCCATGTTTATGGATGTAAGTTTGTGGAGGTTTCCCCCCTGTGGGTTCCCCTGATCACGACAGACCCTCTTGTAAGCCCGGTAGTCAGGTTTGACAATCGTTTTATTTGCGCACACGCCACGACAGCACACTGTTCTGCGACTTTTCAGTCTTTGTTTACAGTCTTTCGCTCAGCGTGTCTCTCTCTCTCTCTGTCTCTCTCTTTAACTCCCACCGCGTTTCTCGGCCCAGCTGCTGCTAATGAGGGCGACAGGTGATTAGGTAATCAGTCCCAGCTGGGCAATCTACTCACCTGCCGCTGGCTTCGAGGCCGGGCCATACACACCCCAAACCTGCAGGAGGCGCGCCGACCACGCCTTCTTCCACAATGTTATATTGTCTTTATATTCCAGCGAGTTAATCCATTTTTGGGGGGATTTGAGGGGATTATTATGATGCGTTCAAGAGTCTTATGGCCTGGGGGAAGAAGCTGTTACAGAACCTGGAGGTTCAGCTTCGGAGGCTGTGGAACCTCTTTCAGTGAGAACTGTCCTTGGTGGGGGTGGGGGAGTATCTGTAGATTTTCTGAGGCCTGGTCAGGCAGCGGCTTTTTGCAATCTCCTGGATATGAGGAAGAGGAGTCCTGATGATATTTTCTGCCATCCTCACCACTCTCTGCAAAGAGTTCCGTCCTGAGGCACTGCAGGCTCCAGTCCAGACAGAGTTGCATTTGGTCAGTATGGTCTCTATAGTGCCTATGTAGAATGTGCTGAGAATGGGGGGAGGGAGCTGTGCTCTTTTCATCTGACGGAAAAAAGTGCATGCGCTGCTGAGCTCTTTTTACAAGAGCACTGGTTTGTAGGGACCAGGTAAAATTGTCAGTTATCTGCACCCCCAGGAACTTGGTGCTGCTTACCATCTCCACTGCTGTGCCGTTGATAAAGAGTGGAGTGTGGCTGGACTGGTGCTTCCTGAAGTTGACAATGAGTCTTTAACTGGTTAAATAAAGGAAATTGATTGATCTGTATTTGGGATCTGCATAAGTACTGAAATGTTGAGGGCGTTCGCCACTGTAGTCCATGCCGACTCCGGAAAGTTTTTCTCTACCTTCTTAAGTGGCATTCATTCTCCGCTGCTGCCTTTTCTAATATATAGTAGTGTAAAGTTCTTACTTATATCCGCCAGTAAACTCGCTATGAAAGCACTAAAACATACCGGTGTAGTGAGTTACATTATTCAGCCAAGAAACTTCACTTATTAGAGAGTTCTGGTCGGACAGTTTTTCACTGGACGCATTTCCGGCGTTGTTGCATTCGTGAGCCACGGATAAGGAGATGCTGCTCCGTTATTGATTGAAGTAAAGTCTGAATGTCATTAAAACTAGTTAGCTCCATCTTCTTCCACTCCCGTCCTTGCACGCTACACCGCTACAACAAAGATGACGGTTAGAAGACGCTGTCGAAGGTGAGCCACGTAAATAAGATGGCCCGCAAAACAAAGCGACTGTCAGAAAGCGGCTTGAAGATGATATGTAAAACAGCATCCATCCAACATTTTGACCAAAGAAACAACATCACATCTTATGTAGATCACAAGGAACTCTTTTACATTTAGAAAATAAAATATTAATAGGACTCCTTTAATGCACCTTATAATAAAGTCAAAGTTAAAGTACCAATGATTGTCACACACACAGTCGGTGTGGCGAAATTATTCTCTGTATTTGACCCATCACCCGTGATTACCCCCTGGGAGGTGAGGGGAGCAGTGAGCAGCAGCAGTGGCCACGCCCGGGAATAATTTTGGGTGATTAAACCCCCAATTCCAACCCTTGATGCTGAATACCAAGCAGGGAGATAACGGGTCCCATTTTTATAGTCTTTGCTATGACTTGGCCGGGGTTTGAACTCAAAACCTACCGATCTCAGGGCGGACACTCTAAATCCAGTGCAGCTTTTGTATGAAAATAGACCTGAATAGTGTGCGTTTTAATCCGGTGCGCCCTATAGTCGGAAAAATACGGTGGGACACAAAGAAAGAGCACCAGAGCCCATCACAAATTCATGCTTGCACTTGCCAGGCTTCAAGAGGCTGGGTCCGGTGTGCGGAACACACTACGTTATGATCATGCAACATAAACATCTTACTGAAACTGTTACTGTTATCATATTTTAACCGAGAGTTTTGTATATGGTAATAGAATAAGGAAACAATAAAAGAAATAGAAGAAAAATAGCTTACACATTCACAGTTATTGTTATTTTGCACTTGAATGGACAATAGCGCGGCGCATCCTGCAGTGATGGCACGAGTACAAGTTCACGCTAACTTATTTCTTCCAATTGCACTTTTGAGTCTTGTTTACAGTTCAAGTTTAAACCGTCCAATTTACAGGTTGTCTCTTAAAACCTGTTTATAGGTGAAGAAAAACCATCAAGTATGTTTGTGTTCCGTGACAGCCTCGGGATATTTCCATTGTTTAAGCGCAAATCAAATTGATTTCCAGTCGATTTCGGAAATTGATCATGGTACTCGGCCATAAGTATGTGTTGTCTTTTGTCTCCGTACAAAGCACTAACACTACCACCCGTGTCTACCGAGTGCATAGAACTATAGTAGGGATAAATGGGAATGTTGTGTGTGTGTTACACACGTACACAAAATACAGAATGTGTGTATGACAAGTCTGTTGATGTTAGCACTTTGTTGAGGAACAAAAGCAAGGGTGCTTACACCTACACTTATTCCTAATTAGGGTTTTACAGGACTCAAGGAGTCTTTTATATTATATAATTATACCAGTCTGCATGTGTGTGTGTGTGTGTGTGTGTGTGTGTGTGTGTGTGTGTGTTCATGTATTCCTACCCTTTTTGAGACATCAACAAGGAAAAGTTCCGTCCTTACAAGTTTGGACATAAATCCGGAATACCATCCATCCATCCATTTTCTACCGCTTATTCCCTTTTGGGGTTGCGGGTGGCGCTGGCGCCTATCTCAGCTACAATCGGGCGGTAGGCGGGGTACACCCTGGACAAGTCGCCACCTCATCGCAGGGCCAACACAGATAGACAGACAACATTCACACTCACATTCACACACTAGGGCCAATTTAGTGTTGCCATCAACCTATCCCCAGGTGCATGTCTTTGGAAGTGGGAGGAATCCGGAGTACCCGGAGGGAACCCACGCATTCACGGGGAGAACATGCAAACTCCACACAGAAAGATCCCGAGCCTGGATTTGGACCCAGGACTGCAGGACCTTCGTATTGTGAGGCAGACGCACTAACCCCTCTTCCACCGTGAAGCCATCCGGAATACCATTGCATCTAATAGAGAGCCAAATACTAGAGTCCGTGAACATTGTTCCAAAGTCGGGATTAGTTTCGCTGATTTACTGTGCATACAAAAGTAAACACTGACAGGTCCAAAGGCGGCAATATATGATAAAAGAAGACGGCAGCTAAACAGTCCTGGGTCACACGCCAGGTGAACAGCTCATTTTACGACTTCCGGTGCTGACCATAGGGTGAATAAATACACTACGGTACTAGGACTATGGCGGCCATTCACAGTGAGCTTCTACAGCTGGGTTGCCCAAAGTGCGGCAGAGATGGCTCATCCGTGGTCCGTGACTCATTTGTCATCGGCCTTAAGAACATTACAGAAAACAAAAAAATATTATCTCATTTGCACCCCCGGTGGTGAAATCTATCAAAATGAGAGTGGTACCAAGAAGGAGGGATTTTTCAAATTGACTGTGTGTTGGTTTTAAAAGTGCTCCCCCTCTGGTCAACATATGAAATAACAAGTGTGTAAATATTTGAAGTGTTCCCCCACTGGTCAACAGATGAAATAAGAAGTGTGTGTAAAAATTTGAAGCGCTCCCCCTCTGGTCAACATATGAAATAACAAGTGTGTGTAAGAAAATAAAATGCGCTCCCTTTGGCCAAAAATAAAATATTGATACAATATAATATAAAAATTTAATATAAAAATAGATAAATAAATATGCATCCAAAAGGGACAAGCGGTAGAAAATGGAGGGAAGGCTGTATATAGAGACATACTCCAAAAACTTGACATGAATAATGAAGATTAAAAATCAATTACAAACAAAAAATTCAATCAAATAAAATGAAATAACTAAAAGCAGTCTTTTTCTCACAATGTGTCGGGTTTTTTCTTATAAAATTGGGAACAATTTACCGTAGTCTTTCTGTTTCTGCAATATTGCAATATTTTCTCGTAAAATTATTACTTTTTTATGTAAAATGATTACTATTTAATGCAAAAAGGTGACATTTGTCATATAAAATGCTGACTTCTGTCATGTAAAATAGTGAAATTTGTTGAGTAAAATGATGACTAATGTCATCATTTAAAAGTACAATTTTCGATTATTATTATGATAAAGTTTTCTACTAAAATTTTGACTTTTTTCATAAAATTGCCAAAATGTTAAGCTTTTCTTGTAAAATGTGTTACTGTTATTTAGTACAATTCCAACTTTTATCATGATATTGCACAATTATTGACATCATGTCATCATTTTACTAAGTAAAAATTCAGATTTTTATTATAATATTGCCAAATTTGTAAAGTTTTCTTCTAAAATTGTGACTTTTTTTGTCGGAGTTTGTTTGTGACGAACCCCAAGATGCAGAGAAGGAGGCATGCATTGATTAGGAAAACATGGTTTTAATTTAACACTACAACAAGAACAAACAAAGGGTACAAACAAAAACCATGAACGTGGGCGGATAACAAACTAAGGGAGCTAGCATGGGAGCTAGAAAACAGAAAGGAACTTAACATGGAAGCTAGCAAGAATCAAGCATGAAACAGAAGTCGTACATGTAATAAAAACAAACTTGGAAGCAGGGAACAAAAGGCAGTAAGCTAAAAACCGCAATCAAACATAGCTTATCGCAACCCTGCATAGACAGGACAAGATACGACACGACAGGAGCGATAATACATGATAAGAACGACATGCAATACGTTACATCCACAAAACAATAATCCAGTAGTGACTGGATGGGAGGACAGGTCTAAATAGGAGCGGACTGATTGACATCAGGTGTGGTGGCCAGGCGCCAATCGGCCGCATCTGAGGGTGAACACAGCACTCAGGCAGAAAGACAGGAAACCAACAAAATAAGAGCGCTGACAGGAAACACTGCACACACAGAGGAAACAAAGACAAATGCAGAGGAAAAAAACTAAAACAGTCAAACTGTCGGAGGCAAGCCTGACATTTTTCATGGAATTGCCAACATTTTAAGCTTTTTTTGTAAAATGTATAACTGTTATTGAGTAAAATTGAAACTGTTATCATGATATTGCACAAATGTTTATTTTTTTTGCAAAATTTTGACTTGCGTTGAGTAAAATTACGACTTTTATTAGAATACTGTCAAAATTCAAAATTTTTCTTGAAAAATTGTGACCTTTTTCCTGTGAAATTCCAACTTATTCTTCACAACAAGATTTTTTTATATATACATTTTATTAATGTTGTAAATACACTGTGGAAGACTCTCTCCTCTGGGTTCCTCTGACCACAAATCACTGACAGTGCAGCAGCGTTCGTGGTTCTGAACAATGATTTATTTTTCGCTCGCACTCCACCACCAACTCCCCTCTCCTTCCCGGCATCTGCTTTTTCTAACAGAGCGACAGGTGATTAGATAAGCCGGCCCAGGTATGCCATCCACGCACCTGTAGCCAATCTCGAAGCCGATCAACACACCCCGCTTCGCTGCAGTTCCGCATGCCACGCCCCCACACATACCCCCACCACCAGACGCAGGCTGGGATGCAGGCCGGCACTCTGTCCGGCCGCGCCTACTCTCCCCCGTGAGGAAGCAGGAAAGGAAGTCGGCCATGGCCATCTGTGCACCCGGTCTGTGAATCACTCTGAAGTTGTAGGGTTGTAAAGATAGGTGATCCGCGTGTTTGCATCTTTCATGCGGTGGAGCCACTGAAGGGGGTTTGTGGTCCGAGCAGAGGCTGAATGAGTGCCCCAGGAGGTAGTATCGGAGGGCCCCGACTGCCCACCTGTTCGCGAGGCACTCCCTCTCCACTGTGCTATGCCTGGCCTCTCTTTCGGATAGCTTTCGGCTGATATAAAGGATAGGTCGGTCGACGCTCTCCAGCTGCCGGAACAAAACTGTTCACAGTCCTCTGCCCTACGTGTCAGCCTGCAGACAAAACGGGAGAGAAAAATCAAGCATGTGCAGGATCTGGCTCTGCTGGTGGCTGTTTGCTGCGACCTCGGCGAGCACGCCCGCGAGAGCCATCAGGTTGTCATCCCCCTCCTCCGGTGGTCCAGCCATGTTGGGCGCCAAATTTAATGTCGAAGCCGGTAGACACAACCCTCTTCGCTGCAGGTTTGCAGGCCACGCCCCCCACATACACATCTTTATAGATCTAGAAAGGGTTTTTCCTAAAGAGGTAGGCATTTTTCGGATGTCTCATGAAGGTAACGAATACAAAAGTGCGTTTGTGTGTGTGTGTGTGTGTGTGTGTGTGTGCATGTGTGTGTGGCAAGAGTTACTGATATTTTGGGAAAAGGACCGGAGACGAAATAGAGGATGGAGGAAGTAAAACATGTCCTGGTTGGAGTATAAATAGCAGGTGGTGTAGTTATTCAAATCCATGTGGTAGTTGTAGTGCAAGGCATACACATTACACGAAAAATAATTATGGTTTGTGTTTTATCCACCAGAAGCATTAGCTGTCCAGTATCATCAATACTAATGAAAGTGCTAATACAAAGTTGTATTAATGTAATTAGGGTTACATGTGACAAATAAGAATACCCAAAGCCTACCACTGCATACAACTGCATTTTAAGTCCATTTACAACTGGGATATCTTGTTTCCAACACAAAGACATTTGCGACAAATGTTGTTAAAAACAGTAAATGCTGCTTGGCTGGAGTGTCTGGAGTGGCCTGAGGCCCGGCGCAGCTGAAAACGATCCTTTGAACACAATGAGAAGTGCAGCCGTTCTTACACAATAGTTGTTCAATAGTACAAATGGCCATCTATGTCGCCTTGGCTAAGAAATAAACAGTATGCTTCTTCAAAACTGCCCTTCGAGTGCAGTGGTTCTCAAAACTTTTTTTTCACCAAGAACCACTTTTAGTAAAAACTTGGGTCTCCAAGTACCACCATGGTGACCAACATTAAAACACAGTAGCTTAGTAAGGATAAGTTAGAGTGTTTGGCCACTGTAACATGTAAACAGTAACATTTTGTTTGAATTAGGGTTGTACGGTGTACCGGTACTAGTGTAGTACTGCGATACTAATGAATCATAATCGGTACTATCCATCCATCCATCCATCCATCTTCTTCCGGTTATCCGAGGTCGGGTTACGGGGGCAGCATCCTAAACAAAGAAGCACAGACTTTCCTCTCCCCAGCCCGAGGCGTTCCCAAGCCAGCCGGGAAACATAGTCTACCCAACGTATCCTGGGTCTTCCCTTTGGCCTCCTGCCAGTCAGATGTGCCCTAAACACCTCCTTAGGGAGGCGTTCGGGTGGCATCCTGACCAAAAGCCCGAACAACCTTATCTGGCATCTTGATGTGGCGGAGCAGCGGCTTTAGTTTGAGCTACCCCTGGATGGCAGAGCTTCTCACCCTATCTCTAAGGGAGAGCCCCACCACCCGGCGGAAAAAACGAATTTCGGCTGCTTGTACACGTGATCTTGTCCTTTCGGTCATAACCCAAAACTCATGACCATAGGTGAGGATGGGAACGTAGATTAACCGGTAAATTGAGACCTTTGAGCCTTCTTCACCACAACCGATCGATACAGCCTCCGCATTACTGAAGACTCCAAGGTACTTGAACTCTTCCACTTGGGGCGAGATCTCCTCCCCAACCCGGAGATGGCACTCCACCGTTGTCCGGGCGAGAACCATGGACTCGGACTGTGAGGTGCTATTTCTCATCCCAGTCGCTTCTCACTCGGCTGCGAACCGATCCAGTGAGAGTTGAAGATCCTGCCCAGATGAAGCCATCAGGACCACATCATCTGCAAAAAACAGACACCAAATCCTGCAGCCACCAAACCAGATCCCTTCAACGCCTTGACTGCGCCTAGAAATTCTGTCCATAAAAGTTATGAACAGAATCGGTGACAAAGGGCAGCCTTGGCGGAGTCCAACCCTCACTGGAAAAGTGTCCGACTTACTGCCGGCAATGCGGACCAAGCTCTGACCCTGATCGTACAGGGAGCGGACCGCCACAATCAGACAGTCAGATACCCCATACTCTCTGAGCACTCCTCACAAGACTTCCCGAGCTACACGGTCGAATGCCACAAATCACATGTAGACTGTTTGGGCAAACTCCCATGCACCCTCAAGGACTCTGCCGAGAGTATAGATCTGGTCCACAGTTCCACAACCAGGAAGAAAACCACACTGTTCCACCTGAATCCGAGGTTAAACTTTCCGACGTAGCCTCCTCTCCAATACACCTGAATAGACTTTACCATAATCCGTAGTATACCGCCTTTAAAAAGTACTGGTCCCCGCCGCCCCCTTTTTTTTTAACAGGCAAGACGACACATCGTCCCGTTGTGACATTGCTGTTTTTACGAAAAGAAGAGCGTGTTCGGCAGTGCACAATCACGGAGTACTTACAAGCAGACACAGTGTGTAGACAGAAAAGTGAGAATGGACGCATTTTGGGTTGAAAACTAACAATAAATGTACTTTTAGTATTCGTATGGTTGTATTTGCTGCTTTAATGTCTTTAATGTCCTTAGTTTTCTTTGATGTTTGATGTTTCCCTCTTACACACATGTAAGAGGGATGTGTACTATGGCTATGAGTTGTTGTTGGTTTTTTCCCTTGGCCTCAGTCTGGATCCCTCTCCAGGAACCAGGCTTAGACCGATTTTTTAATTGTATTTTATCTTATTTTAATCTTCAATTTTTTCCTCCCATCCCCCCCACTCGTTTACCTGTATCTCATCTTTTTTGTAAGGGGCGCCGGAAGTTGGCAGTCCCGTCAGCGATCATTTTCTGTCTCCCTATAAAGTTTTGTCTGATCTTGAATGGGATTGTGCTGAAAATGTTTCTTTTCCTGAAGGAACTTTCCTGAAGGAATAAACAAAGTACAATCTAATCTAATCTAATCTAATCTAAAGGTAAAGTGATAACACTGAAATGCCCTCAGAAACGGGTGCTTTAAGATATGGCTAGCGAGTTGATGGCATTGAACCCAGAACACTCTAGTTGCTGACAGGGCTGCTCCAAGCCGACCCAAACGATGATTATGGTATGAATTAGTATCAAACGATCGCGTCAGGTATTTGATGAGAACGACTTTAAATTGCCAATACTGAGTCTCATTTTTTAACATCTCCCGCTGCTGGTGTGCCTCGGGATTTGTTGCAGGATCTGGTGCGGGATCAAAAGTTTGTAACCTCTTTAAGAGGAGACATACCCAGACAAGGATGTTTTTTTTTTTCCGGTTGTGCAGAATGAAGATCCAACTGTCAGGCTGTCAGACTGGAGTTGTTCCGTCTCCCGTACGCCTGTGATCGAGAACTGATGAAGCCTGCCGGGAGGAAAGGCAAAAACGTCTTCTGAGACGAACAAAGTTAGGAAGGCGGTACAAATGCAATTTGTCCTACAGTATACAAACAGGGGTGGCCCACACTTTTTCTGCAGACGAGCTAATTTTCTAATATATTTCATTGGATTATACAGTTAAAATCACACTTGAGAGTCAGGCAGACCCTTCACACATCTACTCATGCACACTTGAGGAGAGAGGGGCACATTACTTTAGCAACTCAAGGTTTACAGAATAGACATTGTTCGGAAAAAAAAATACCCAGGTTTTGTACATACATCCATCCATCCTGCTCTGGCTCAGGATTGGTAGGCTATCCAGACCATAGCAAGATGGATGAATATTCCTCTGCATCAAGGATCCTCAGGAAGTATTCAAAAGACCACCTCCCGACAACCTCTCCACCATTCACACTTAACTCTTGTGTAATGTTTATATTGTTGTTACTCAGCCAGCGTTTGTGGACCCGTTGCATTTTGTGGCTTTTAATGCCTCACAATCAAACACTTTTATGTCAAAAATACTGAACAGATGTTTACCTTATCCCAACAAACATCAGTTCAGTATTTGACACAGGGCTGAGCACGACAGTCCGGCTGCAGCAAGCAGCTGCAATCAATCACCGGAAATCAACACACCTGAAGCTGATGATGAGACGTGCCTTCATAAGCCGGCACAACCTGCCATCCCGCGCCAGAACATAGTCATCTGTTCCTGTACAGTAAGTGAATATCTACAGTAGCTCTATGCACTCTTGCTCTCCCCGCCGTGTTGAATTGTCTCGTGTCCTCCTTGTCGTCCTCCTTGCAGCCTTCCTTCGTTCCCACGTTACGAACCGTGTGTCTCGTCTCCCTGCGTTCCCTCTGCTTTCCTTGCTGCCTCTTGGATCTCGACCTCCCGCCTGAACACGGACCTTTGACGCCTCTCTCAGCAAAATGGTACACACAAATAACTTTACACATTGTAGTCAGTTGACCCTTGTGTAATGTTCATATTGTTGTTACTAAGCCAGCATTTGTGGGTCTGATGGACCCGTTGCATTTTGTGGCTTTTAATGCCTCACAATCACACACGTTTATGTTAAAATACTGAACAGATGTTTACCTTATCCCAATAAACATCTGTCAAGTGTTTTAACATAAAATGTTTGATTGTGAGGCATTAAAAGCCACAAAATGCAACGGGTCTATCGGACCCACAAACAATACGAACGTTGCACGGAAAATGTATCTGCCAGTTTCTGCATCCCATAGGGATTCTTCTTTTGTGTTTCTGCACCTGCGGTTCCCACACAAGGTTGCAACATTGTTTGTCAACACTGTCTGCTCTCATTTTCTCGCACATTTGACCCTCTGATGTTCTGTGTCCCTACACTCTGTCCTCCTCCTGTCTAGGCCTGCTGTGTGTTTGTGGGTGAGTGGTTTGCTTGTGTTACACAGAATATAAATGTTCACACATCAAAGGACCCGGACATCTTATATGTAATATAAATGTGTAAGGGGTGGGAGGTGTATGGTGTGTGGTCATTTAATATGTGTTCTGATATATGTTCTTCAGAGAAAATGAGCCAAAGTCAGTGAGTGTCAGTTCAAAAAATTAATTAAAGTGTATCATTTTTTTTTAATAAAAAATGTAAACGGTTCCCACAGACCCGAAAACCACACACAGGAAGAAAGTCACAGGGCTTGATCGGATGCAAAAAAATACAAAATAAAAAGTCACAAAAAAAATGCAAGTAAACCGTGAAAACGCCATATCAAAAGTGACACAAAAAAGCAATACGAAAAATAATAACAATAATCAAAAAGGAATATGACTATAAAAAATATATGGCATTTTTTTTTTAAATGTCTATAAGTTATGATTCAATATATGTCAATAAAGTTTTCCAGGTTAGTTCCCATTTAATTCATATTTGTAGAGTTTATGCATCTTATTTTTTCAAGAGTCATTACATTCATAAGTTCGGTGTAGATGGGTGTGGAAGTATCTTCTCTCCGGGTTCTCCGGACCACCAATCACCGACATGACCGCTCCTTTTAACACTGGTTTATTTTGCAATAAATGTTATTTTGTGTGCTTTTTAGCAAATGTCTTTCGGCTTATCTTTCTTGCTCTTGCTCGTGCTCCAACTCATCTCTCCTTCCTGGCTGCTGCCTTTTAACAGAGTCCAGTCCATAGTGGATCTAACTTAATAGTGTGAGAGTCCAGTCCATAGTGGATATCCAACATATTAGTGACAGGTCAGCAGCGCAGAGATGTCCCCAACCGATGTACAGGCGAGCGGTCCACCCCGGGTCCTGACTCTGGACAGTCAGCACTTCATCCGTGGCCACCGAACCTGTCCCCTCCCCCCCACCTCCACGAGGGAGAGGGGGGCAGATTAGAAAAGAAAAGAAACGGCAGATTAGCTGGTCTAAACGGGGGTTTATTTAAAGGCTAGACAAATGAATTTTAAGATAGGACTTAAATTTTTCTACTGATATGTGTTGACCTTTTGAGTTGGTTGCAGTTTATTGTTCCATGACTAGGGAAGGTTGTCTGGATTGGGTAATGTATGTAAACGTGTCCCATTCAAATCTTAATTCATTGTCATTGACCTAAGTAGCTCACATTGTCAACAAGACGGTTGGCAATGTTGCAGCAAAAGGATTGTCAGTTATTTCAAATTAATGGTAAAATATCCTGCAGCCACTCCCCGTATTTTGGACAAAGCTGTTTATGAGGAAGCGTGGCCTGCAAACCTGCAGTGTGGCAGGGTGTGCCGGGGCCGGGGCCGGCTCCAAGATCGGCGACGGGTGCGTAGATGGCCCGGCTGGGCGCGTTTGTCGGATCACCTGTCACCCTGTAAAAGTGCAGCAGCCGAGAGGAGAGGGGTGGATGGTGGAGAGAAAAACACGAGGAAAAGCACGAGCGAGACTGAGACTGAGACGGAGACCTGAGCGGATGGCTGAAAAGCAACCGGAAGAAGGATACTGTCACGAGAGGCGATTGCTGGAAAGCAGTACGATTAGTTTATTGAAAAATAAACAAAATCATAAAACTATCAAGCCTTTCATGTCTCTACTGGGTGGTCCGAAGAACCTGGACCTTCACGCTGTTTTAAAGGTTGTGGTCTCAGCCTCCCTCCAGGCAAGTCCATACAACACATTCATCCACAATGATTTACAATTCTGGATGGACAGACAAATTAAATTACAGTGTCGTCCAATGGATCTGGCGAGGCACTTAACACTCATATGAAATTGATCATATTTTCTCGAGATGCCATCCATCTATCCATCCATCCATCCATCATCTTCCGCTCATCCGAGGTCGGGGCGCAGGGGCAGCAGCTTAAGCTGGGAATTCCAGACTCTCCTCTTCCCAGCTACTTTGTCCAGCTCTTCCCGGGGAATCCCGAGGCATTCCCAGGCCAGCCAGGACACATAATCTTCCCAACGTGTCCTGGGTCTTCCCCGTGGCCACCTACCGGTCAGACATGCCCGAAACACCTCCCGAGGGAGGCATTTGGGTGGCATCCTGACCAGATGCCCGAACCACCTCATCTGGCTCCTCTCGATGTAGAGGAGCTGCGAATGTACTTTGAGTTCCTCCCGGATGGTAGAGCTTCTCACCCTATCTCTAAGGGAGAGCCCGGCCACCCGGCCGAGGAAACTCATTTCGGCCGCTTGTACCCGTGATCTCGTGTTTTTGGTCATAACCCAGAGCTCATGAGCATAGGTCAGGATAGGAATGTAGATCGACCGGTAAACTGAGAGCTTTGCCTTCCGGCTAAGCTCCATCTTTACCACAACCGATCGATACAGCGTCCGCATTATTGAATATGCCGCTCCGATCTGCCTGTCGATCTCACGATCCACTCTTCCCTCACTCGTGAACAAGACTCCGAAGTACTTGAACTCCACTTGGGGCAGGGTCTCCTCCCCAACCCGGAGATGGCACTCCACCCTTTTCTGGGCAAGATCCATGGACTCGGACATGGTGGTGCTGATTGTCATCCCAGTTGCTTCACACTCGGCTGCGAACCGATCCAGTGAGAGCTGAAGATCTTGGCCAGATGACGCCATCAGGACCACATCATCTGCAAAGAGCAGAGACCTAATCCTGCAGCCACCAAACCGGATCCCCTCAACCGCCTAGAAATTCTGTCCATAAAAGTTATATACGGAATCGGTGACAAAGGGTAGCCTTGGCGGAGTCCAACCCTCACTGGAAACGTGTCTGACTTACTGTACTGCGGAGTACAAAAATCATGTTTTTTTTTTTTTTTTTAAGATCCCACCCAAGTGACTAGACATTTTTTCACCCCCCGCAGAGAATCCTAATACTCAAAAGCCTTCTCCTCATTACAAACAGTCTCCTTGCCATAGGTACTGTGTGTACATATGTTATGTAATTGAGCAATTTGAGTCACTCCACTCTCATGAAACGGACTAAATAAAGACTGG